>NC_091293.1:26491600-26509100 GCF_038502225.1 Cherax quadricarinatus | reverse complement strand
TGCAGATTAACTGAGAATTTCCTCCTCTGCCAGAATAATTTCCGGACTTTTTTCACTGGAGTCTTAGCGGCGGCAGTTGAACCTTGGATGAGGTCCAGTTGCTGTTGCTGTTAATAATTCACTCTGTCTGACTTTTTTGGGTTATCCTAGGTTCTCTACACATATGCTGCTATGTATGATAATTCTATGTAACTGTATTTGTGTATACCTGAATAAATTTACTTACTTACTTACTTACATACTTGAGCTTAATTCATTCGTCAGGGATGATCAACAGATGAGTTTCCGTGGACGCATCAATGTTACGAGATCCAGTTGATGACGAGTTTATATCGATGATAAATTTATCTCACCCCCGCTCCCTTCCCTTCTCTCTCTTTCTCTCTCTCTCTCTCTCTCTCTCTCTCACTCTCTCTCTCTCTCTCTCTCTCTCTCTCTCTCTCTCTCTCTCTCTCTCTCTCTCTCTCTCTCTCTCTCTCTCTCTCTCTCTCTCTCTTTCTCTTGGGCGAGGTCCAGCGGTTATATCAACGGTCCAGGAAGGACCGGAATTTTGTGTTAAGTTTCTTTTCTTGGCTTTTATTCTGCCTGAGCGATAAGTTTACCCTTGGAGGATGTCCAGCCTCTGCGCTACTGAGTTGAAACAAAAGCATCAACCGAAAGTTTCGCCAACCATTCAATGTATGACCACTGTGTATGAATATGTATGACCACTGTGTATGTATATGTATGACCACTGTGTATGAATATGTATGACCACTGTGTATGAATATGTATGACCACTGTGTATAAATATGTATGATCACTGTGTATGAATATGTACGACGTGGGTGACATTCTCAAGTTGTTCGCAATAACAAGAGTGTTTTTTTTTCCCCTTTTCATGTGCCCGTCCCATCACCCGACAACTCAGCCACTTTTTATATTATTAAAAAATCGAGTACTGAAAACATTTATGCGCATTTATAAAGATGGGAAGGTAAGATAAGTAAAATATTCAAAAATCCTCAATGAGGCATTTCCATAGTTTCCCCTCGATGCTATTTAATCCACTACTTCTCCGAGGCTGTGTCACCACGCTCGCACGAGATGAAGTCAACTGGTGTTTAGGAATGACTCCTTCACAACCATGCTTGTGCAAGATGAAGTCAACTGGTGTTTAGGAATGACTCCTTCACAACCATGCTTGTGCAAGATGAAGTCAACTGGTGTTTAGGAATGACTCCTCCACAACCATGCTTGTGCAAGATGAAGTCAACTGGTGTTCAGGAATGACTCCTCCACAACCATGCTTGTGCAAGATGAAGTCAACTGGCGTTTAGGAATGACTCCTTCACAACCATACTTGTGCAAGATGAAGTCAACTGGTGTTTAGGAATGACGGGAATGGGGGTGTCTTGAAGACTGTAAAGGACTCTAGCCCCAGTCCTCTGATTATTGTATGTATATGGAGAACAACCACTGTGAAAAAATAATGAAATTCCAGGTGCTTTTATGATTTCTCACATTATCAAGCACCTGTGAAAAATCATCAGAGCACTTGGAATTTCACTATTTTTTCACTATAGTTGCTTTGCATATTGTGATATCACCTGTTTACTGTGATCTTGTTGCATGTAGTATATAAGTGTTAATTTATTAGTTTCTTTGTTACGGCAAACGTATTTCGATTGCAGGAAGGTTGTTAAGGCAGCCTTTCACCTGTATACAAACATAAAGGAAACTTTGTTACCTGATTTAGAGATTAAAATAAACTCTCTTTTTTTGCCTCTCGTCGTACATATTCTGATACCTAGAGAGAGAAGATTAAACGTTACAATGCTGTGGCTAGAGTAGCTCATCCGTATCCTCACACTAAGACAGGAATGTTTGCTTGACGTTTACGTCCATTCTGAATCGAAACATCTCTTAGTGAGGTTGATTTGTCATCTAAGATATATACAGCTCGCTGCATTTACTCTGATACTGAGAGATACATACCTCCATTTGTATATACTTTGACACAGATACATATACTTTTTGGTGAATATACGCTATCTATGAGAGATATACACAACTCAGTGTATATACACTGACACTGAGAGATATACACCTATCGATGTATGTACTCTGAGAAATATTCATCCCTCGGTGTATATACTCTGACAATAAGATATATTCCCTTCCTTAGTGAATATACTCTCTGAACTCTTAAGAAAAGATCAATATTATTGTTAATATTTTCTTGGGTAAAGCGTTGATCTCGTAAGGGGTAATTCAGAGCCTTGTGAATCGTGAAGAGTTTTAATTTCAATAGTGAGAAGGTAATTCTAATTTCTGGGAACAAGAGTTTTCACTGACGTCAAGGCATCCCTTTGAAGGAGTTAGACAATGAAGTTGTAGCTAATCCGATTGTAATTATTATTATTATTGTTATCAATATGATTATTATTAATATTATTTTGTATTTGTTATTATTGTTAGTTATTGTTATTTTATTATTATTATTATTATTATTATTATTATTATTATTATTATTATTATTATTATTATTATTGTTGTTGTTGTTGTTGTTGTTGTTGTAGTTGTTGTTGTTGTTATTATTGTTGGTGTTATTATTGTTGTTATTATTGTTGTTGCTGTTGTTGTTGTTTTTGTTATTATTATTTTATTATTATTATTATTATCATCATCATTATTAGTATTATTATTTTACCTGGAGTCTAATAGAAAGTGTTCTGAGGGTCAATTCCCTCAGGCCTCCCGGTGGATCAACCAGGCTGTTACTGCTGGCTGCAGGCAGTCCATTGTACGAACCACAGCCTGGCTGATAAGACACCGATTACCGGAATTTATGAAGTTCTTTCTTGAAGACAACAAGGAAATCTAATGATAATATACACAATGGGAGGCTGCTGAATAATCTTGGGCCCCTTGCACTTATTATGTTGTCTCTCAGTGTGCTCAGACGCCTGACTGACTGTGTGTCAACCACTGAAGCTCTGGCTGTGTGTCAACCACGTGAAGCTCTAGCTGTGTCAACCACTGAAGCTCTGGCTGTGTGTCAACCACGTGAAGCTCTAGCTGTGTCAACCACTGAAGCTCTGGCTGTGTGTCAACCACGTGAAGCTCTAGCTGTGTCAACCACTGAAGCTCTGGCTGTGTGTCAACCACGTGAAGCTCTGATTGTGTGTCAACCACGTGAAGCTCTGGCTGTGTCAACCACGTGAAGCTCTGGATGTGTCAGCCACGTGAAGTTCAGGTTGTGTTTCAACCACGTGAAGCTCTGGCTGTGTCAACCATGTGAAGCTCTGATTGCGTTAACCACGTGAAGATGTGGTTGTTTTAACCACGTGAAGCTATGTATCAGCCACGTACAGCTCTGGCTGTGTTAACCACGTGAAGCTCTGACTGCGTTAACCACGTGAAGATGTGGCTGTTTTAACCACGTGAAGCTCTGGCTGTTTTACCCACGTGAAGCTCTGGCTGTCTTAACCACGTGAAGCCCTGACTGCGTTAACCACTTGATGATGTGGTTGTTTTAACCACGTGAAGCTCTGGCTGTGTTAACCACGTGAAGCTCTGGCTGTGTTAACCACGTGAAGCTCTGGCTGTGTTAACCACGTGAAGCTCTGGCTGTGTTAACCACGTGAAGCTCTGGCTGTGTTAACCACGTGAAGCTCTGGCTGCGTTAACCACATGAAGCTCTGGCTGTGTTAACCACGTGAAGCTCTGGCTGTGTTAACCACGTGAAGCTCTGGCTGTGTTAACCACGTGAAGCTCTGGCTGTGTTAACCACGTGAAGCTCTGGCTGTGTTAACCACGTGAAGCTCTGGCTGTGTTAACCACGTGAAGCTCTGGCTGCGTTAACCACATGAAGCTCTGGCTGTGTTAACCACGTGAAGCTCTGACTGCGTTAACCACATGAAGCTCTGGCTGTGTTAACCACGTGAAGCTCTGACTGTTTTACCCACGTGAAGCTCTGGCTGTGTTAACCACGTGAAGCTCTGGCTCTGAAACACCTGAGTTTCAAACACGTAAACCACTGATTGCATTTGAACCCCGTTAATTAAGAGCCAGTTGTTTTGAATATATGAGAAACACTTTGTATTGTTGTTGTGAACCACCTGTAACACTGTTGTGTTGATGCAGTGAACCACCTGTAACACTGTTGTGTTGATGCAGTGAACCACCTGTAACACTGTTGTGTTGATGCAGTGAACCACCTGTAACACTGTTGTGTTGATGCAGTGAACCACCTGTAACACTGTTGTGTTGATGCAGTGAACCACCTGTAACACTGGGGGGAGATGCAGTGAACCACCTGTAACACTGTTGTGTTGGTGTTGTGAACCACCTGTAACACTGTTGAGTTGATGCAGTGAACCACCTGTAACTCTGTTGTGTTGATGCAGTGAACCACCTGTAACACTGTGGGGACATGCAGTGAACCACCTGTAACACTGTTGTGTTGGTGTTGTGAACCACCTGTAACACTGTTGTGTTGGTGTTGTGAACCACCTGTAACACTGTTGTGTTGGTGTTGTGAACCACCTGTAACACTGCTGTGTTGGTGTAATGAACCACCTGTAACACTGTTGTGTTGGTGTTGTGAACCACCTGTAACACTGTTGTGTTGGTGTAGTGAACCACCTGTAACACTGTTGTGTTTTATAGTGAACCACCTGTAACACTGTTGTGTTGGTGTAGTGAACCACCTGTAACACTGTTGTGTTGGTGTAGTGAACCACCTGTAACACTGTTGTGTTTTATAGTGAACCACCTGCAACACTGTTGTGTTGGTGTAATGAACCACCTGTAACACTGTTGTGTTGGAGTTGTGAACCACCTGTTGAAGATTTTGGACTTACCTGTTGTGTTTAAATTATAACTATATATAATGAACACTTAGCTGATAAATGACAGCAAATCGTCTACACAGCCGCCCCTGCAGACGAGGTCTAGAAGCTGTCGAAACCATCACAACAGTGGGCTGTCAAGAGATACAATTTGTAAGTATAAATTACCCCTGGGGGGTGTTATGTCAGCATATTTCATTCGATGATGGCTGACGAAATACCTACTTGTTTGGACTCAAAAGTCCACACCTTACTGCCGATTATAGGTTGATTACAAACTCCTTGTGACTCAAGAATTGCGCAATCCCCCGATCTACAAGAAATTCGTAACATACCTTGCTCTTGTAGCGTGAGCTATGGTGTTCTCAACACCTTCGACAGATATCGGTGACTTGATAGAAGCTGAAGTGTCCTTGGATGTCCACATCTTCCATTGTCTAGGAAACGCACACTGGTACACTATGTTCCACAAGATTTGTCTTTATTGTTCACAATGTATCAAAAGAGAAGCTGATCACACTTCTCTTATGTTTATTGTGTTTGAGACACTTTGTTCACACTAACACACAGATCAGTGTTCTTTGCTAGTTATCCTGGCGTCAGTGTCACTCTCCCTAGAGTCAAAGATAGTCTGGCGATGCCACACCGCCCCAAGCCGTCACTGCCCTAATACACACAAAAAAACGCTTGCATCCTTGTCACCTCCTCGATGAAGCAAAACAGAATTTTTGTTTCTTGCTGTCTTAAGCATAGACAACAATGTACACTATCTTTACTATGGTAATAAAGTGGGAGCAGGATTTTCCTTAATTGTCCTGCTAAGTAAGAGATGTACTGTCTCTTATAAAAACACACTTTGCAACACCGCTGCAAGGAGCAGAGGTCACTTGACTACGTGGCATAGCATCTGTGATCAATTACTCACTCTAGCAGTAAACAAGATGCTCGCCCCTTCTGAGAGGGCTTGGCCCCTCAGGGCTGAAAGGGCTGAAGGGGCTGAAAGGGCTGAAGGGGGCTGATACCCCACTCCTGGAGAAAATTTCTCCACACTGGGGGGCGGCGGAGATTCGCTGCAGGTGAACTATTCATCACTTAACATTAATTTAATTTTCTCACTCGCTACCACTGCTGCTTGTCTTTTCTGAACAGCTTTAGTATGTGCAGTTTCTGGAGAATCACTAATTTTGTTTTCAACACTGTGTAATTCTAACGGCACTAGTTTATTTATTGTCCGCTTATTCACTACACCTGTGTTTAAAACATCAACTGTCCTGATGATTCCAATTGCATCAGGATATATGGTCACAATTTTTCCAAGTGGCCATTGGGACCTTGGACCATCATTGTCAATAATCACTATGTCACCAGGTCTTAAGGACTTATGATTTTCTGGAACACCAGCTCCATAGAAGTGTTCTCTCAATAAGGTGAGATAGTCTTCTCGCCAAATTTTCTCCCAACATTCAATCACTTTATTAAGGTGTTTGAATTTACGTCTGAGTTGCTCAGGTTCGTAATAAGTAGGATCCTCTATGATTTCTTTATCATTCATGGGAGGAACAGGTTCGAGCCTTCTGCCATGGAGTAAATGAGATGGACTTAACACTTCTAAATTGTCCAGATCATCGGTAACATAAGTAAGAGGTCTGTTGTTGACTCTATTTTCTATTTCAGTCACAACTGTACTGAATTCTTTTAAGTCTATTCTCTGACGATGAAGAGTCTTCCTTAAACAACGTTTTACAATGCCGATCATTCTTTCATAAAATCCGCCGTGCCATGGAGATTTAGGAGGAATGTATCTCCAACGACAACTGCGTTGATTCAGCATCTGTTGTACTTCAGGTTGATCAAAGATCTTGCTTATATAAGCAGCACCAGCAACAAAGTTCGTTGCATTATCTGAAATCATCAGTCTGGGACATGCCCTTCTGGCTGCAGACCTTCTGAATAATTTGATAAAGGTTTCAGCAGACATGTCAGTGGCTACTTCTAGATGTACTGCTCTAGTCGTAGCACAAGTGTACACCTTGATGGGAACTTTGTCAACTGTTTTGGTTAAAATTATTTGTCCAGTGTAATCTACACCTGTCACCTCAAATGGAGTGATATGACAAACTCTTTCAGAGGGATATGGAGGTGGACCTGGATACTGACATACTCGCATATCGTAGTGACGACAAGTAATACAGTGCTTTATTTGTTTTTTCACACTTTGTCGACCTTGAGGTATCCAGTAGGATTGTCGTATATGACAAAGTGTGTCAGGTACCCCACCATGTAACACGTTACTGTGGGCGTTTTGCACAATCAGTTTTGTTAGCCAATGATTCATGGGGATCAATATTGGATGTATGGCTTCTTTAGGTAGTGAAGAATTATGAATTCTTCCTCGACATCTTATAATCCTTTCTGAGTCGAGATAAAGTCCTAAAGAATTAATCATAACAGGTTTCTTTGGGGATTTATCTTGTTTCTAGAAATTTATATTCTGTAGAGAAAACGTCTTTCTGTATTAGTTTCACCCAGTATTTAATGGGTTCAAGACATTCATAATCAGGTTTTATTCCTTTAATGAATTCAAAGACAAGAGCTGTAACTCTTAATAGTTTACCCAAAGATGAGTATTTAGATCCATCAATGACTATTTCTGTTGTGGCTGCTGCAGTATTTACACAACTTATTTCTGCTGTGTTCAAGCAGACTGTTTCTTCTGGCATAATGTGAGCTTTTTGCTGAGGCCAGTTATTTTCATCAGAGAGCCAGTTCGGTCCGTGGAGCCATAATTTATTATCCACAAGTTTCTTGAGTGGGACACCACGTGACAACATGTCAGCTGGATTCTCTTGGGTAGAGACGTGGAGAAAGAGATAATATCTCTGCATCTCTTTTATTTCTGCTACTCTGTTCTGTACATAGACCAACTTACTCTTATTATTTCTTAACCACTGGAGAACTGCCTCATTATCACTCCAGATCACGGTTTTCTCAATAGTGAGATGATCAAGTACTTTGTTGAGATAGACAGCTAATTTTGTACCTACATAGAGTGCTGTCAGTTCCAATTGTGGTACTGTTCTGACCTTCAAGGGTGCTACCCTGGCCTTTGAAGTAATTAGTGTACTTCCTTCAGCATTACTCATGTAAGCTACAGCACCATAACCTTTGGTTGACGCATCACAGAACACATGTAATGTGTACTTGTTTCCCTCTTGACCTATTTGTCTGGGAAATTTAATTTGATGAAGTTGCTTAAACTCCTTGGATATTTCATCCCATGCTTGACTCGTTTCTAGAGGTAAGTTCTCATCCCATCCAATTTTGAGTTTCCATGCATCTTGCATAAGCATTTTACCTTTTATGGTAATTGGTGAGACGAGTCCTAGAGGATCAAAATATTGTGATACCTCTGACAGTAAACTACGTTTAGTGAGTGTACTGCATGATTTATTGTTTATCCTTTTGAGACTCAAAGTATCTTCCTGTGTGTTCCAGTTAAGTCCCAGCATATTGTTGCAATCAGGAATTTCAGTTTCAGGGAAATCTTCTTTGAAAAGTTCCCTTAATTGCTTTGAATTTGTATTCCACATCCTTAGAGGCATGTTTGCTTCTTTCATCTCCTTGTTAGCTTCTCTGTATAAGGATTTCAAATCATCCTCTTTATTCACAGTACCTTGAAGATTGTCCACATATAAACTTTTCTTTAAGATTTCTTTGAAGGGACTTTCAGATTTCTTCAAATGTGTATTTAGAGTAGCTTCTAATAAGAATGGAGAGGATGTTGCACCAAATAATACTGATTTGAAACGATAAGTTTTCACAGGACTTTGAGGATCATGTGGATTTTCAGGCCACAAGAATCGAGTATAATCTCTATCTATTTCTTGTAGTCCTACTCTTAAGAAAGCCTTGGAAATATCAGCCGTGTAGGCATATGCGTTTGTGCGAAATTTCATAAGCACGTCTCCAAGCTTCTCAGTTAGTGAGGGTCCGGTCATCAGACAGTCATTAAGACTTGCTACATCTTTATTTGCACGTGCGCTGCAATTATATACAACACGTAGTGGAGTGGTTTCAGAATCTTTTCTGACTCCATGGTGCGGGAGATAATGAGCGTCTGTCTTCAACTTGTCTTCGACTATTTCCTCAATGAATTTATTGTCCAACTGTTCTTGTATGATATTATCATAGACAGTCAGTAACTCTGGATTCTTCCTGAGCTCATGTATTTGTGCTTTCATCTGTCCGAAAGCCATGCGATAATTGCTAGGTAGATGTGGTGGATTTAATTTCCATGGTAACTTAACCCAATACTGTCCATCTTTATATTTGACAGTGTCCAAATATTGGTTATAAGTCTGAGACTCTTGTGGGCTTGGTTTATTTACATCAATACCTATCGCATCTAAATCCCACAACTTATCAACTGGTTCATTCATTTCTTCCAGTAATGATAATTTTTGCTGTGGTACATGATCAGCGGTTATTCTCGTAACTAGTACATTTTCCACTGAATCAATATCAGCTTCTTTCCCACTTTGAGAGGGAATGGGACCACATATCATGTGGCCTCCTGCTGTTTTCAGCAAGTGAACATCATGTTTACTTACTATATTTTGCACAAAACAGTGATAATAATCACTTCCAATGATTAAATCAATTGGACTAACTGTGTCCGTCTGTATGTCAGGACAGGCTAACTTGACCTTAGCTGCTTTCAGTGCTGCAACTGTTTATTTTAATCCCTGGATCTGCACAGACTTAGGCAAATCATCTACTACCACAGCTTCTACTGTCTTTTTCCTGTTTCCTAGACCAACAGTGATTCTGGCTAGGTCATATGTCTGTTTACCAGAATTGTGGAAAAAACCAGCTATATCTAACTGTATTTTGGCATAGGGTTGTTTATTCAGTTTCTGCAACACTGTTCTTCTTATGAAGGACCTTTGTGAGCCTTGATCAAATAGTGTTAGCACATTGGTTTTGTGTAATTTATTAGATAACTCAACTCGAGCTATCGGGATAGCAGTTGCTTTAAACTTATCTCTCACATTTAATGCTGTTGCTTGTTGACTTCCTGATTCTGTGGAAGTCTGCTGCTGTTCAACAAAAGTATTTGGGCATAATGCTGTATGATTCATACCCTTGCATTTAAAACACTTCTTCAGTGAGCATTTTCCTCCCTTGTGTTCACCTAAACACTTGATGCACCTTTTCAGCTGATGAACACGTTGTTTAAGTGCCTCCATTGATGTGTATTGAATACAATACTGTGCCCAATGTGTTCCAACACAAAGTACACATTTTGGAGTACGTTTATGTGTGACAGTTTGTTTACTGTCTGTTGTATTCACAGTTTGATAAGTGCCTATATGGGATTTCCCATTATGTGGTTTAGTGGGAGTATGTATACTCTTTTTATACTGAGTTGAAGGTTTATTATCCACTGGATTTGTGGATTTTTCATCTTGTCTCGTTGCTTGCATGCATGAAACTATTGTTTGTAAACCATTGCTAATTTCCTCACAAGTGAAATAGCGTTTATTGAACATAATATTTAATCGTTCAATAGTTTGTGGTGACAACTTATCTTGTACAATACCACTGATAAACCAATCACATTGTCTTAGGTCATATTTAGCACCTAGAGATCTGAGACTATTGTCTAATGTGATTCTAAATGCCTGTAAGTCCGAAAAACAATGTTTGTGTGGCTTCAAGCTTGATATTAAGACTGCATGTCTAACTCTAGCCTTGTCAGCATCGAAGTAATTGTTTGCTAATACACGTAAGGCTATTTGATAATTATCTTTAACCACCGGAAATGACTTAATTAGTTCATAGGGTTCTCCCTTCAGAAGACATTTAAATTAATTGAACTTGGCAAACTCATCTATGTCAGTTCGTGAATTTACTATGGATTGAAAACCACTAATGAATTCTTCATAATTATGACCTTGGAAAATAGGTAATGACAATGTAGGTAAGCTTGGTAATGGGACACTTGTTGTTACAGGTGTAACAGGTGTTTGACCACTAGTTACATTAGGCCTCTGTGACAGAGTTTTACGGCAGATAGCCTGTACTCCTGTCCACCTTAATTGTTGATCACTAAAAGTATCCAAAACATTTTTAATTTCATCCTCAGATGGATTTGATTCAAGAAATTTATTTTCATAATGTGTATAGTCTGAATTAATTATTTTCATACGTTGTGTAAATAATCCAAACTTGACCTCAAGATCATCAAAATCTATGTTTGTATCTTGAGTTAATCCTATACAGACTGAAATTAGATTTTCTAATTGTGTAATCTTAGTCTGTAAAAACTGAAACTGAGTTTTCAAACAAGCCATTTTAATGGTATACTGAAAATTCTAGCACCACACTTAGAGTGTTTAAAAAACACTGTACTGCTATAAACAGCTGAGTTTTTATGCTTAAGTCAGAAATAATCGAGTCAGACAGTACTGACGTACTAAGCTTAACCTCAGGGTCAATGACCATGAAGGGTACACAGTACATGTGGCTGGTGTTTATGGCTTGAGTTTGCTGTGTCAGCCTGACCACGAAGATTAATCGTAAATAACGATATACACTTCATTCACTATACACTATAAATGTCACTGTATAACTGTAAATCACACGTGAATATTACTTACACATATATAAATTCCACTGTTAATATATTTGAAAGCTTACACTTTATATATAAGTTCCTCTAATATAACAGGTATATCTATAAGAAACAAACTTTAACACAATCTTGTCTCTTAATTTCTGTCTATAAACATTATAAACACTATGTGTATATATACACTCAGACAAACATCACCACCTGGGTTGTTGTCTTAATCTAGCAATTTCTCGAGATTGGAGCAGTGGGTGCAGGGTGTGGGTGAGTCACCCAGATCCCGTTTTCTTAGGGTGTCGGCTGGGTGAGCGCCCGTTTTCTTTTGGGTGAACGCTGGGTGAGCGCCCGTTTTCTTTTGGCTGCCCATTCTCTGTGATTGAGTCTGGAGGGACTCATTTATACTGATTTATATTGTAAAACACTAGTTTTACAGCTTTTTTCGAAGGACCTTGGCTCATAGGTTATTTGTACACTGTAGTACAACATATTTGGACCACAGTGTGGTCTTTATCCGGTACGAGCACGACCAAATTCTGTTGAAGATTTTGGCCTTACCTGCTGTGTTTAAATTATAACTATATATAATGAACACTTAGCTGATAAATGACAGCAAATCGTCTACACAGCCGCCAGTGCAGACGAGGTCTAGAAGCTGTTGAAACCATCACAACATTGGGCTGTCAAGAGATACAATTTGTAAGTATAAATTACCCCTGGGGGGTGTTATGTCAGCATATTTCATTCGATGATGGCTGACGAAATACCTACTTGTTTGGACTCAAAAGTCCACACCTTACTGCCGATTATAGGTTGATTACAAACTCCTTGTGACTCAAGAATTGCGCAATCCCCCGATCTACAAGAAATTCGTAACATACCTTGGTCTTGTAGCGTGAGCTATGGTGTTCTCAACACCTTCGACAGGTATCGGTGACTTCATAGAAGCTGAAGTGTCCTTGGATGTCCACATCTTCCATTGTCTAGGAAACGCACACTGGTACACTATGTTCCACAAGATTTGTCTTTATTGTTCACAATGTATCACAAGAGAAGCTGATCACACTTCTCTTATGTTTAATGTGTTTGAGACACTTTGTTCACACTAACACACAGATCAGTGTTCTTTGCTAGTTATCCTGGCGTCAGTGTCACTCTCCCTAGAGTCAAAGATAGTCTGGCGATGCCACACCGCCCCAAGCCGTCACTGCCCTAATACACACAAAAAAACGCTGACCTAGTACCTTGCATCCTTGTCACCTCCTCGATGAAGCAAAGCAGAATGTTTGTTTCTTGCTGTCTTAAGCATAGACAACAATGTACACTATCTTTACTATGGTAATAAAGTGGGAGCAGGATTTTCCTTAATTGTCCTGCTAAGTAAGAGATGTACTGTCTCTTATAAAAATACACTTTGCAACACCGCTGCAAGGAGCAGAGGTCACTTGACTACATGGCATAGCATCTGTGATCAATTACTCACTCTAGCAGTAAACAAGACGCTCGCCCCTTCTGATAGGGCTTGGCCCCTCAGGGCTGAAAGGGCTGAAGGGGCTGAAAGGGCTGAAGGGGGCTGATACCCCCTCCTGGAGAAATTTTCTCCACACCACCTGTAACACTTTTGTATTGGTGTAATGAACCACCTGTAACACTGTTGTGTTGGTGTCGTGAACCACCTGTAGCAATGTTGTGTTGGTGTAATGAACCACCTGTAACACTGATGTGTTGGTGTAATGAACCACCTGTAACACTCTTGTGTTGGTACAGTGAACCACCTGTAACACTCTTGTGTTGGTGTATTGAACCACCTGTAGCACTATTATGTTTGCATAATGAACCACCTGTAACACTGTTGTGTTGGTATAGTGAACCACCTGTAACACTGTTGTGTTGGTATAGTGAACCACCTGTAACCCTGTTGTGTTTTATAGTGAACCACCTGTAACACTGTTGTGTTGGTGTAATGAACCACCTGTAACACTGTTGTGTTGGTATAGTGAACCACCTGTAACACTGTTGTGTTTTATAGTGAACCACCTGTAACACTGTTGTGTTGGTGTAATGAACCACCTGTAACCCTGTTGTGTTGGTATAGTGAACCACCTGTAACACTGTTGTGTTGGTATAGTGAACCACCTGTAACACTGTTGTGTTGGTGTAGTGAACCACCTGTAACACTGTTGTGTTGGTATAGTGAACCACCTGTAACACTGTTGTGTTTTATAGTGAACCACCTGTAACACTGTTGTGTTGGTGTAGTGAACCACCTGCAAAACTATTGTGTTGGGGTAGTGAACCACCTGTAACACTGGATGTGTTTTATAGTAAACCACCTGTAACACTGTTGTGTTGGTGCAGTGAACCACCTGTGTTGGTGTAATGAACCACCTGTAACACTGATGTGTTGGTGTAATGAACCACCTGTAACACTCTTGTGTTGGTACGGTGAACCACCTGTAACACTGTTGTGTTGGTGTAATGAACCACCTGTAACACTGTTGTGTCGGTGTAATGAACTACCTCTAACACTGTTGTGCTGGTATAGTGAACCACCTGTAACACTGTTGTGCTGGTATAGTGAACCACCTGTAACACTCTTGTGTTGGTGTATTGAACCACCTGTAATACTATATTGTGTTGGTGTAGTGAACCACTTGTAACACTTTGTGTTGATGCAGTGAACCACCTGTAACACTGATGTGTTGGTGTAGTGAACCACCTGTAACACTGATGTGTTGGTGTAGTGAACCGCCTGTTACACTATTGTGTTGGTGTAGTGAACCACCTGTAACACTGTTGTGTTGGTATAGTGAACCACCTGTAACACTATTGTGTTGGTGTAATGAACCACCTGTAACCCTGCTGTGATGGTATGGTGAACCACCTGTAACACTGTTGTGTTGGTGTAATGAACCACCTGTAACCCTGTTGTGTTGGTATGGTGAACCACCTGTAACAGTGTTGTGTTGGTGTAATGAATCACCTGTAACCCTCTTGTGTTGGTATGGTGAACCACCTGTAACAATGTTGTGTTGGTGTAATGAATCACCTGTAACACTGTCGTGTTGGTGTAATGAACCACCTGTAACACTCTTGTGTTGGTATAGTGAACCACCTGTAACACTCTTGTGTTGGTAGAGTGAACCACCTGCAATACTCTTGCGTTGGTGTAGTGAGCCACCTGTTACACTGATGTGTTGGTGTAATGAACCACCTGTAACCCTGCTGTGTTTATAGTGAACCACCTGTAACACTGTTGTGTTGGTGTAGTGTACCACCTGTAACACTATTGTGTTGGGGTAGTGAACCACCTGTAACACTATTGTGTTTTATAGTGAACCACCTGTAACACTCTTGTGTTGGTGTATTGAACCACCTGTAACACTATTGTGTTTGCGTAATGAACCACCTGTAACACTGTTGTGTTGGTGCAGTGAACCACCTGTAACACTGTTGTGTTGGTATAGTAAACCACCTGTAACACTGTTGTGTTGTATAGTGAACCACCTGTAACATTGTTGTGTTGGTGTAGTGAACCACCTGTAACACTTGTGTTGGTGTAGTGAACCACGTGTAACCCTGTTGTGTTGGTTTGGTGAACCACCTGTAACACTGTTGTGTTGGTGTAGTGAACCACCTGTAACACTGTTGTGTTGGTTTAGTGAACCACCTGTAACACTGTTGTGTTGGTTTAGTGAACCACCTGTAACACTGTTGTGTTGGTGTAATGAACCACCTGTAACACTGTTGTGTTGGTGTTGTGACCCACCTGCAAAACTATTGTGTTGGGGTAGTGAACCACCTGTAACACTTTGTGTATGTAACACTCTTGGTTGTGTAAACCACCTGTAACCTACCTGTACCACTGTTGTGTTGGTGTCGTGAACCACCTGTAGCAATGTTGTGTTGATGTAATGAACCACCTGTAACACTGTTGTGTTGGTATAATGAACCACCTGTAACACTGTTGTGTTGGTGTCGTGAACCACCTGTAGCAATGTTGTGTTGGTGTAATGAACCACCTGTAACACTGATGTGTTGGTGTAATGAACCACCTGTAACACTCTTGTGTTGGTACAGTGAACCACCTGTAACACTGTTGTGTTGGTGTAATGAACCACCTGTAACACTGTTGTGCTGGTATAGTAAACCACCTGTAACACTCTTGTGTTGGTGCAGTGAACCACCTGTAACACTGTTGTGTTGGTGTAATGAACCACCTGTAACACTGTTGTGTTGGTGTTGTGAACCACCTGTAACACTGCTGTGTTCGTGTAATGAACCACCTGTAACACTGTTGTGTTGGTTTAATGAACCACCTGTAACACTCTTGTGTTGGTACAGTGAACCACCTGTAACACTGTTGTGTTGGTGTAATGAACCACCTGTAACACTGTTGTGTCGGTGTAATGAACTACCTGTAACACTGTTGTGCTGGTATAGTGAACCACCTGTAACACTGTTGTGCTGGTAAAGTGAACCACCTGTAACACTGTTGTGTTGGTGTTGTGAACCACCTGTAACACTTTTGTATTGGTGTAATGAACCACCTGTAACACTGTTGTGTTGGTGTCGTGAACCACCTGTAGCAATGTTGTGTTGGTGTAATGAACCACCTGTAACACTGTTGTGTTGGTGTAATGAACCACCTGTAACACTGTTGTGTTGGTATAGTGAACCACCTGTAACACTGTTGTGTTGGTATAGTGAACCACCTGTAACACTGTTGTGCTGGTATAGTGAACCACCTGTAACACTCTTGTGTTGGTGTATTGAACCACCTGTAACACTATTGTGTTTGTGTAATGAACCACCTGTAACACTGTTGTGTTGGTATAGTGAACCACCTGTAACACTGTTGTGTTGGTGTAATGAACCACCTGTAACCCTGTTGTGTTGGTTTAGTGATCCACCTGTAACACTGTTGTGTTGGTATGGTGAACCACCTGTAACACTATTGTGTTGGTGTAATGAACCACCTGTAACCCTGTTGTGTTGGTATGGTGAACCACCTGTAACACTGTTGTGTTGGTGTAATGAACCACCTGTAACACTGTTGTGTTGGTTTAGTGAACCACCTGTAACACTGTTGTGTTGGTGTAATGAACCACCTGTAACACTCTTGTGTTGGTATAGTGAACCACCTATAACACTATTATACTGGTGCAGTGAACCACCTGTAACACTGTTGTGTTGGTATAGTGAACCACCTGTAATACTGTTGTGTTGGTGTAATGAACCACCTGTTACACTATTGTGTTGGTGTAGTGAACCACTTGTAACACTTTGTGTTGGTGTAGTGAACCACCTGTAGCACTGATGTGTTGGTGTAGTGAACCACCTGTAACACTGATGTGTTGGTGTAGTGAACCGCCTGTTACACTATTGTGTTGGTGTAGTGAACCACCTGTAACACTGATGTGTTGGTGTAGTGAACCAGCTGCTACACTATTGTGTTGGTGTAGTGAACCACCTGTAACACTATTGTGTTGGAGTAGTGAACCGCCTGTAACACTGATGTGTTGGTGTAGTGAACCACCTGTAACACTGATGTGTTGGTGTAGTGAACCACCTGTAACACTGATGTTTTGGTGTAATGAACCACCTGTTACACTATTGTGTTGGTGTAGTGAACCTCCTGTAACACTTTGTGTTGGTGTAATGAATCACCTGTAACACTATTGTGTTGGTATAGTGAACCACCTGTAACACTGATGTGTTGGTGTAGTGAACCACCTGTAACACTGTTGTGTTGGTGTAGTGAACCACCTGTAACACTGATGTGTTGGTGTAGTGAACCACCTGTAACACTTTGTGTTTGTGTAGTGAATCACCTGTAACACTATTGTGTTGGTGTAGTGAACCACCTGTAACACTGATGTGTTGGTGTAGTGAACCACCTGTAACACTTTGTGTTGGTGTAGTGAACCACCTGTAACACTGATGTGTTGGTGTAGTGAACCACCTGTAACACTGATGTGTTGGTGTAGTGAACCACCTGTAACACTGATGTGTTGGTGTAGTGAACCACCTG
>NC_091293.1:26406600-26489100 GCF_038502225.1 Cherax quadricarinatus | reverse complement strand
TGAAGATTACGGTAATCTTGAAGAGTACGGTAATCTTGAAGAGTACGGTAATCTTGAAGAGTACGGTAATCTTGAAGGGTATGGTAATCTTGAAGAGTACGGTAATCTTGAAGAGTACGGTAATCTTGAAGGGTATGGTAATCTTGAAGAGTACGGTAATCTTGAAGAGTACGGTAATCTTGAAGGGTATGGTAATCTTGAAGGGTATGGTAATCTTGAAGGGTATGGTAATCTTGAAGAGTATGGTAATCTTGAAGAGTACGGTAATCTTGAAGGGGTAATCTTGGTAATCTTGAAGGGTATGGTAATCTTGAAGAGGTACGGTAATCTTGAAGAGTACGGTAATCTTGAAGAGTACGGTAATCTTGAAGAGTACGGTAATCTTGAAGGGTATGGTAATCTTGAAGAGTACGGTAATCTTGAAGGGTATGGTAATCTTGAAGAGTACGGTAATCTTGAAGGGTATGGTAATCTTGAAGAGTACGGTAATCTTGAAGAGTACGGTAATCTTGAAGGGTACGGTAATCTTGAAGGGTATGGTAATCTTGAAGAGTACGGTAATCTTGAAGGGTATGGTAATCTTGAAGGGTACGGTAATCTTGAAGAGTACGGTAATCTTGAAGAGTACGGTAATCTTGAAGGGTATGGTAATCTTGAAGGGTATGTTAATCTTGAAGAGTACGGTAATCTTGAAGAGTACGGTAATCTTGAAGGGTATGGTAATCTTGAAGAGTACGGTAATCTTGAAGAGTACGGTAATCTTGAAGGGTACGGTAATCTTGAAGGGTATGGTAATCTTGAAGAGTACGGTAATCATGAAGGGTATGGTAATCTTGAAGAGTACCTTAATCTTGAAGGGTATGGTAATCTTGAAGAGTACGGTAATCTTGAAGGGTATGGTAATCTTGAAGGGTACGGTAGTCTTGAAGGGTATGGTAATCTTGATGGGTATGGTAATCTTGAAGGGTATGGTAATCTTGAAGGGTACGGTAATCTTGAAGAGTACGGTAATCTTGAAGGGTATGGAAATCTTGAAGAGTACGGTAATTTTGAAGAGTACGGTAATCTTGAAGAGTACGGTAATCTTGAAGGGTATGGTAATCTTGAAGAGTACGGTAATCTTGAAGGGTATGGTAATCTTGAAGGGTATGGTAATCTTGAAGGGTATGGTAATCTTTAAGGGTACGGTAATCTTGAAGAGTATCTTGAAGGGTATCTTGGTAATCTTGAAGTAATCTTGAAGGGTATGGTAATCTTGAAGGGTATGGTAATCTTGAAGGGTATGGTAATCTTGAAGGGTATGGTAATCTTGAAGGGTATGGTAATCTTGAAGGGTATGGTAATCTTGAAGGGTATGGTAATCTTGAAGAGTACGGTAATCTTGAAGAGTACGGTAATCTTGAAGAGTACGGTAATCTTGAAGGGTATGGTAATCTTGAAGGGTATGGTAATCTTGAAGGGTATGGTAATCTTGAAGGGTATGGTAATCTTGAAGAGTACGGTAATCTTGAAGGGTATGGTAATCTTGAAGGTATGGTAATCTTGAAGGGTATGGTAATCTTGAAGGGTACGGTAATCTTGAAGAGTACGGTAATCTTGAAGTGTAAGGTAATCTTGAAGGGTATGGTAATCTTGAAGGGTATGGTAATCTTGAAGGGTATGGTAATCTTGAAGGGTACGGTAATCTTGAAGGGTATGGTAATCTTGAAGGGTATGGTAATCTTGAAGGGTACGGTAATCTTGAAGGGTATGGTAATCTTGAAGGGTACGGTAATCTTGAAGGGTAATCTTGAAGGGTACGGTAATCTTGAAGAGTACGGTAATCTTGAAGTAAATCTTGAAGAGTACGGTAATCTTGAAGAGGGTATCTTGGTAATCTTGAAGGGAACGGTATTCTTGAAGGGTACGGTAATCTTGAAGAGTACGGTAATCTTGAAGGGTACGGTAATCTTGAAGGGTACGGTAATCTTGAAGAGGTAATCTTGGTAATCTTGAAGAGTACGGTAATCTTGAAGAGTACGGTAATCTTGAAGAGTAAGGTAATCTTGAAGAGTACGGTAATCTTGAAGAGTACGGTAATCTTGAAGAGGGTAATCTTGAAGAGTAAATCTTGAAGAGTACGGTAATCTTGAAGAGTACGGTAATCTTGAAGAGGTACGGTAATCTTGAAGAGTATGGTAATCTTGAAGAGTACGGTAATCTTGAAGGGTACGGTAATCTTGAAGGGTATGGTACGGTAATCTTGAAGAGTACGGTAATCTTGAAGCGTACGGTAATCTTGAAGGGTATGGTAATCTTGAAGAGGTATGGTAATCTTGAAGAGTACGGTAATCTTGAAGAGGTACTTGAAGTAAATCTTGAAGAGTACGGTAATCTTGAAGAGTACGGTAATCTTGAAGGGTACGGTAATCTTGAAGAATACGGTAATCTTGAAGAGTACGGTAATCTTGAAGGGTATGGTAATCTTGAAGAGTACGGTAATCTTGAAGAGTACGGTAATCTTGAAGGGTATGGTAATCTTGAAGAGTACGGTAATCTTGAAGGGTATGGTAATCTTGAAGAGTACGGTAATCTTGAAGGGTATGGTAATCTTGAAGAGTACGGTAATCTTGAAGAGTACGGTAATCTTGAAGGGTATGGTAATCTTGAAGGGTATGGTAATCTTGAAGGGTATGGTAATCTTGAAGAGTACGGTAATCTTGAAGGGTATGGTAATCTTGAAGAGTACGGTAATCTTGAAGAGTACGGTAATCTTGAAGGGTATGGTAATCTTGAAGAGTACGGTAATCTTGAAGAGTACGGTAATCTTGAAGAGTACGGTAATCTTGAAGGGTACGGTAATCTTGAAGAGTACGGTAATCTTGAAGAGTACGGTAATCTTGAAGAGTATGGTAATCTTGAAGAGTACGGTAATCTTGAAGGGTATTGTAATCTTGAAGAATATGGTAATCTTGAAGGGTATGGTAATCTTGAAGAGTACGGTAATCTTGAAGAGTATGGTAATCTTGAAGAGTACGGTAATCTTGAAGGGTATGGTAATCTTGAAGAATATGGTAATCTTGAAGAGTACGGTAATCTTGAAGAGTACGGTAATCTTGAAGGGTATGGTAATCTTGAAGGGTATGGTAATCTTGAAGGGTATGGTAATCTTGAAGGGTATGGTAATCTTGAAGGGTATGGTAATCTTGAAGGGTATGGTAATCTTGAAGAGTATGGTAATCTTGAAGAGTACGGTAATCTTGAAGAGTACGGTAATCTTGAAGAGTACGGTAATCTTGAAGAGTATGGTAATCTTGAAGGGTATGGTAATCTTGAAGGGTATGGTAATCTTGAAGGGTATGGTAATCTTGAAGGGTATGGTAATCTTGAAGGGTATGGTAATCTTGAAGAGTACGGTAATCTTGAAGAGTACGGAAGAGTAAATCTTGAAGAGTACGGTAATCTTGGTAATCTTGAAGGGTATGGTAATCTTGAAGGGTACGGTAATCTTGAAGGGTATGGTAATCTTGAAGGGTACGGTAATCTTGAAGGGTACGGTAATCTTGAAGAGTACGGTAATCTTGAAGGGTACGGTAATCTTGAAGGGTACGGTAATCTTGAAGAGTACGGTAATCTTGAAGGGTATGGTAATCTTGAAGGGTACGGTAATCTTGAAGAGTACGGTAATCTTGAAGGGTAATCTTGGTAATCTTGAAGAGTACGGTAATCTTGAAGAGTACGGTAATCTTGAAGGGTATGGTAATCTTGAAGGGTATGGTACGGTAATCTTGAAGGGTATGGTAATCTTGAAGAGTACGGTAATCTATGGTAATCTTGAAGGGGTATGGTAATCTTGAAGGGTACGGTAATCTTGAAGATTACGGTAGTACTTGAAGAGTAAATCTTGAAGGGTAGGTAATCTTGAAGAGTACGGTAATCTTGAAGTACGGTAATCTTGAAGGGTATGGTAATCTTGAAGGGTATGGTAATCTTGAAGGGTATGGTAATCTTGAAGGGTATCTTGAAGGGTAAATCTTGAAGGGTATGGTAATCTTGAAGGGTATGGTAATCTTGAAGAGTACGGTAATCCTGAAGGGTATTGTAATCTTGAAGGGTATGGTAATCTTGAAGGGTATGGTAATCTTGAAGGGTATGGTAATCTTGAAGGGTAAGGTAATCTTGAAGAGTACGGTAATCTTGAAGAGTACGGTAATCTTGAAGGGTACGGTAATCTTGAAGAGTACGGTAATCTTGAAGAGTACGGTAATCTTGAAGAGTACGGTAATCTTGAAGAGTACGGTAATCTTGAAGAGTACGGTAATCTTGAAGAGTACGGTAATCTTGAAGAGTACGGTAATCTTGAAGGGTACGGTAATCTTGAAGAGTACGGTAATCTTGAAGAGTACGGTAATCTTGAAGAGTACGGTAATCTTGAAGAGTACGGTAATCTTGAAGGGTACGGTAATCTTGAAGAGTACGGTAATCTTGAAGAGTACGGTAATCTTGAAGGGTATGGTAATCTTGAAGGGTACGGTAATCTTGAAGGGTACGGTAATCTTGAAGAGTACGGTAATCTTGAAGGGTATGGTAATCTTGAAGGGTACGGTAATCTTGAAGAGTACGGTAATCTTGAAGGGTACGGTAATCTTGAAGAGTACGGTAATCTTGAAGAGTACGGTAATCTTGAAGGGTACGGTAATCTTGAAGGGTACGGTAATCTTGAAGAGTACGGTAATCTTGAAGGGTATGGTAATCTTGAAGGGTACGGTAATCTTGAAGAGTACGGTAATCTTAAGGGTACGGTAATCTTGAAGAGTACGGTAATCTTGAAGGGTACGGTAATCTTGAAGGGTACGGTAATCTTGAAGAGTACGGTAATCTTGAAGAGTACGGTAATATTTGAAGATTACGGTAATCTTGAAGAGTACGGTAATCTTGAAGAGTACGGTAATCTTGAAGATTACGGTAATCTTGAAGAGTACGGTAATCTTGAAGAGTACGGTAATCTTGAAGGTACGGTAATCTTGAAGTACGGTAATCTTGAAGAGTACGGTAATCTTGAAGGGTAATCTTGAAGAGTACGGTAATCTTGAAGAGTACGGTAATCTTGAAGGGTATGGTAATCTTGAAGAGTACGGTAATCGTGAAGAGTACGGTAATCGTGAAGGGTATGGTAATCTTGAAGGGTATCTTGGTAATCTTGAAGGGTAGTACTTGAAGGGTAAATCTTGAAGGGTATGGTAATCTTGAAGAGTATGGTAATCTTGAAGAGTATGTTAATCTTGAAGGGTATGGTAATCTTGAAGAGTACGGTAATCTTGAAGGGTATGGTAATCTTGAAGGGTACGGTAATCTTGAAGGGTATGGTAATCTTGAAGGGTATGGTAATCTTGAAGGGTATGGTAATCTTGAAGGGTATGGTAATCTTGAAGGGTATGGTAATCTTGAAGGGTACGGTAATCTTGAAGAGTACGGTAATCTTGAAGGGTATGGTAATCTTGAAGAGTACGGTAATCTTGAAGGGTACGGTAATCTTGAAGAGTACGGTAATCTTGAAGAGTACGGTAATCTTGAAGGGTATGGTAATCTTGAAGAGTACGGTAATCTTGAAGAGTACGGTAATCTTGAAGGGTATGGTAATCTTGAAGGGTATGGTAATCTTGAAGGGTATGGTAATCTTGAAGAGTACGGTAATCTTGAAGGGTATGGTAATCTTGAAGGGTATGGTAATCTTGAAGAGTACGGTAATCTTGAAGGGTATGGTAATCTTGAAGGGTATGGTAATCTTGAAGGGTATGGTAATCTTGAAGGGTATGGTAATCTTGAAGGGTATGGTAATCTTGAAGGGTATGGTAATCTTGAAGGGTATGGTAATCTTGAAGGGTATGGTAATCTTGAAGAGTACGGTAATCTTGAAGAGTACGGTAATCTTGAAGAGTACGGTAATCTTGAAGAGTACGGTAATCTTGAAGAGTACGGTAATCTTGAAGAGTACGGTAATCTTGAAGGGTACGGTAATCTTGAAGGGTATGGTAATCTTGAAGAGTACGGTAATCTTGAAGGGTATGGTAATCTTGAAGCCTATGGTAATCTTGAAGGGTATGGTAATCTTGAAGGGTACGGTAATCTTTAAGAGTACGGTAATCTTGAAGTGTAAGGTAATCTTGAAGGGTATGGTAATCTTGAAGGGTATGGTAATCTTGAAGGGTATGGTAATCTTGAAGAGTACGGTAATCTTGAAGGGTTTGGTAATCTTGAAGTAAATCTTGAAGGGTATGGTAATCTTGAAGGGTATGGTAATCTTGAAGGGTATGGTAATCTTGAAGGGTAATCTTGAAGTAATCTTGAAGAGTACGGTAATCTTGAAGAGTACGGTAATCTTGAAGGGTATGGTAATCTTGAAGGGTATGGTAATCTTGAAGGGTATGGTAATCTTGAAGAGTACGGTAATCTTGAAGAGTACGGTAATCTTGAAGGGTATGGTAATCTTGAAGGGTATGGTAATCTTGAAGGGTATGGTAATCTTGAAGGGTATGGTAATCTTGAAGAGTACGGTAATCTTGAAGAGTTCGGTAATCTTGAAGTAAATCTTGAAGAGTACGGTAATCTTGAAGAGTACGGTAATCTTGAAGGGTATGGTAATCTTGAAGGGTATGGTAATCTTGAAGGGTATGGTAATCTTGAAGGGTATGGTAATCTTGAAGGGTATGGTAATCTTGAAGGGTATGGTAATCTTGAAGAGTACGGTAATCTTGAAGAGTACGGTAATCTTGAAGGGTATGGTAATCTTGAAGGGTATGGTAATCTTGAAGGGTATGGTAATCTTGAAGGGTATGGTAATCTTGAAGGGTATGGTAATCTTGAAGGGTATGGTAATCTTGAAGGGTACGGTAATCTTGAAGGGTATGGTAATCTTGAAGGGTATGGTAATCTTGAAGGGTATGGTAATCTTGAAGGGTATGGTAATCTTGAAGGGTATGGTAATCTTGAAGGGGTAATCTTGAAGTACGGTAATCTTGAAGGGTATGGTAATTTTGAAGGGTATGGTTATCTTGAAGGGTATGGTAATCTTGAAGGGTATGGTAATCTTGAAGCTAATCAGGTCAGGTTACATCCACTTAGTAAAGGAGCATAGCATCAGACCTATTAGCATACGCTAGTCACGTCCAACTCACACCCATCCACTCACTCATGTATTTATCTAACTCATTTTTAAACTACACAACGTTTTAGCTTCTGGAGTTTGTTCCACTCATCCACAACTCTATTACCAAACCAGTGCTTTCCTATATCATTCCTGAATCTGAATTTTTCCAGCTTAAACCCATTGCTGCGAGTCCTGTCTTAGCTAGATATTTTTAGCCCTCTATTTGCATTCCCTTAATTTATTCCTGTTTTCCATTTATATATCTCAGTCATATCTGCCCTATTTCTATGACTTTCAAGAGAATGCAGATTCAAGGCACCTCAGTCTATCCTAATGGGGAAGATTTCTGATACACGGGATCGGTTTTGCCATCCTCCTTTGTATGTTTTCCAGTGCATTTATATACATTCTGTAATACGG
The DNA here is from genome assembly GCF_038502225.1 of Cherax quadricarinatus. Lineage (NCBI taxonomy): Eukaryota > Metazoa > Arthropoda > Malacostraca > Decapoda > Parastacidae > Cherax > Cherax quadricarinatus. Next base: position 26,481,554 of record NC_091293.1, on the reverse strand, counting down.
TGACCAAAACTGTGAAGTATAATCTAAATGAGACCAACCCAAAAATATATAGAATTGATAAACTACCTGAGGACTCCTATTGTTTATGGTTCATGATATGAAGCCAAGGATTCTGTTTGCTTTATTGCAAACACTTATGTATTGTTGTCTTGGTTTCGGATTACTTCTAACCAGAACTCCCAAATCTTTTTCGCACTCGGTAATGTTAAGATCTGCATGATTTAGTTTATATGCGGCATGTTTATTTTCCTGTCCAATGTTTTGATCTTTGCATTTGTCTATATTAAACTGCATCTGCCACTTCTCCGGCCACTGCATCGGTCTATTCATATCTTCCTGGAGTGCTCTAATGTCCTCGTCAGAATGAATTCGATGGCCTATTTTGATGTCATCGGCATACTTGCTCATGTCTCTATTTATACCCTCATCTATGTCATTTATGCAGAATGTAAACAACAAGAGGCTCAACAATGACTCTTGTGGAACACCGCTCGTGACGCTTCCCCAGTCTGATTTCTCCCCATTTATGCACACCCTCTGCTTCTATCTGTGAACCATGCTTCTTTCCAAGAAAAAAAATAATTCTCCTCCTATTCTGTGTACCTTAATTTTCCTTAATAGTTTCTGATGTGGGACTGAAGTACATATGCACAATATCATAGTCATCACCATGATCTACCTCCTTCAATACCTTAGTTAGAAAAGTTGATAAATTTGTAAGGCAGGAACGCCCTTTTGTAAAACCGTATCGAGATTCATTATTCAATTTTTGCCTTGCATGATAGCTACGAATTGCCTCTGCAATTATTGATTACATAAATTTTCCCACAATGGAGGTTAAGTTTATTGGTCTATAGTGTGTAGCTAAGGACCTGTCACCTGCCTTGATCGACACCATGCCTAACCCTTCTAGGGTAGGGTAGGTGCCTGACCCCGAGCCTTTAGCTCATAAGACTGTCATTCCCATTTGCCCCCTTGGGGCGGGGATGGCAGACCAGAGAGGCCTAGCTTGTGGCTAGGCCTGGGGACAGTTGGTCCCAAAGATGAGGAAGTACTTGTGCCTCCTCCCATGGGAGACTTAGGTCTCAGACACTCCCTAAAGAGGGAGCCAAGGCCGGGCCACCACTTGGAAAAGGCCCGGGCCGGGAGAATACCGGCTAATCCTTAACTAACTAACACCTGCCTTGTAAATGAGTATCAAATTTGCCATTTTCCACTTATCTGACACTATGCCAGTTTGTAGAAATATGTTGAAAAGATTAGCCAAAGGTTTGTTAAGCACCTCTTTACATTCCTTTAGAACCCTTGCATACTGTTCATCACGGCCCTGGAATTTGTTAGGTTTTAACTTATCTATCTGTCTAAGGACCATATCACTTTTGACTCTAAACGTGCATATTTTATTATCGTCCTGTTCAACATAATTTATTATTTTTTGAATATTGCTAGTATCTTCCTGTATAAAAAGTGAGAAGTGCTAAAAATTCTACACATTTCCTTATCACGGTTGGTAAGATGACCCGAACAACTTTTGAGTGGGCCTGTCTTGTCCCTAATCATATTTCTGTATATCTAAAAGAATTTTTTTGGGTTAGTCTTCGATTCCCTTGCGACTTTAAACTCATAATCTCTTTTTGCTTTTCTTATTCCCTTTTTCATTGATTTCTTAACTACCTCTCTCCTCTTTTGATTCGCCTATACATGCCTCTCTTTTGACCAGTGAGATGTTTTAATTTATTAATACTCCATTTAGGAATATTTTTATTTGATCTAATTTCCCTATTCAGAACACAAGTTGTCTGAGCAGCTAGAACTAAGCTCTAGAAAACGTCATAGTCAAATCATTCCAGTTCAGCCCACCCAGGTAATTTCTCAGTTCTGTGAAATCACCAAAGTGGAAGTAAGCGACAGAGACTTAATTGCCATTATTAGGGTACTTCTATGATATATTAAAACAGGGTGATTTGTGATCACTTTCCCCAAGCTCATCATTAACCTGAAGATTATTAATTAGTGATTCCCTGCTGGCAAGAATCAAGTTAAGCAAGTTATTTCCTCTAGTTGGTTCTGTCACAAACTGTTTTAGAAAACAGTCCTGAATCCTATCAAGAAAGTGGCTTGACTCTAAATTTTCTGTCAAACCGCTCCAGTCAGTATGTATAAAGTTAAAATCTTCAATTAGCGCAACATTTTCGTATGAAGATGCCTTATGAATTTCGTCCCATAGTAGTTTACTGCACTCCCTATCAATATTTGGGAGCCTATAAATTACACCCAGTATTACTCACAAAATCGTAATGAGACGATTGCAAACAAATCATACCACGAGTGGAGTTTGTTTGTGGGTTCAAACCCCAATCGTGGTATGGTTTTTTACACCCAATATTAATTTTTCATAGCCCTCGAGAAATTATAACCATACAGATTCAGTGGCTGATGCTTCTAATATCTTGTCTAACACAACAAGTTAAATTATCTCTGACTTACATCGCTACTCTGCCAATCCTCCTGTTGACCAAAACTGTGTGGAATAATTTATAGCCTTGTATGTGGCATTCAGAAGGCATTTCTCTATCTTTCAGATTGAACCAAGCTTCCTGCACTTACAGTTAATCTTAGCTCATCTATCTTATTTCTTGCACTGCTACTATTACTATAGTAAACCTCGCTGCCCTCTGCTGTTTCCCTTTGTTTGCTGACCAGTTCCATTGTCTTTAGTTGTAACTTTATAATGAAAAATGCCTTTGAAACATTTACGATTTTCAACCCTAATGCTGCAACCTGACTCCCACACACACCCATACCTCTATCTTCTGTCAGTTTAAAATCCTAGACAAATCAGCAATGGCCCTCTCGATCGAGATGGCAAATGCTACTATCCCTGCCCCAGAGAGATGTACCCCATTCCTTGCATACATATAATGTTTGCCATAAAAGTTGTCCCAGCTGTCAGTGAATGGGATTGCAAGTTCCTTGCAGCATCTGTCTAGTCAACTGTTTACACCAATTGCCATAGACATCCATTCGTTGCCCACTCCCCTTCTAGGCAAGATGCTACATATAACTGGGACCCATGTTTGTATTGATATGGCAGCTGGATGGCAAAACGTATACAATAAAGGTACCCAGATGCTGCACATGTGTCTGATTCTTCATCTACTGTGTTACTCTGGTCCAGTTAGTGGCTACTCTGTTCACCAAGATGTATATCCATTCGTGTGTACAGGCCTCAAATAACCTTTCACTCCTACACAGGGTTGGTAATCTTCCATAGTGGTCACATCCCCTCACGAAGTCGATGCTGCACCTTCGTTGACATTATTATCCAATGAACAGTTAGGCTTAATGGCCTATTTGTCCTGCTGCCATCATCTCTGTACCCAGTGCCACTCACCCGACGTTATGGGACCCATGTAAACAAAGCCTTCTGGCCACTGTTCAGAGTCCAGCGGAACAAAACTGGAACTATGACTTCCAAGAACAGCTAAGACTTCTTGCTTACCTGTGACTGCTGCCATTTAATTAGTGCAATGGTTCTTATGACCATCTACGGTAGGCCTTGTGGCCTTTCCATGCCCAGGGTCATAAAGCTCGCTGGTAAAAGAATCTCCAGTTACTTCCACCAACTGAGTCTGCTAAAAGCTTTTCGACAGCGATCATTAGTCTCTTGACCACCTCTAGCCTGCCGATGCCTCTCCGGTGAACCTTCAACCTATCTCTACAATGCCTCTCCTATATATTTACCTTACACCTTTATTAAATTTATATATATATGTATTATTTATATATATGTAGCACGTAATGAAAGTAGTTTGTTAGATTATGAATTGGTGGATAAAAGGTTGATGGGTAGGCTCCAGGATGTACACATTTATAGAGGGGCAACTGATATATCGGATCATTATCTAGTTGTAGCTACAGTTAGAGTAAGAGGTAGATGGGATAAGAGGAAAATGGCAACAACAAGTAAGAGGGAGGTGAAAGTGTATAAACTAAGGGAGGAGGAAGTTCGGGTGAAATATAAGCAACTATTGGCAGAAAGGTGGGCTGGTGCAGGTATGAGTAGTGGGGGGTGGGGGTTGTAGAGGGTTGGAATAGTTTTAAAAATGCAGTATTAGAATGTGGGGCAGAAGTTTGTGGTTATAGGAAGGTGGGTGCAGGAGGAAAGAGGAGTGATTGGTGGAATGATGAAGTAAAGGGTGTGATAAAAGAGAAAAAGGTAGCCTATGAGAGGTATTTACAAAGCAGAAGTGTTATAAGAAGAGTAGAGTATATGGAGAGTAAAAGAAAGATGAAGAGAGTGGTGAGAGAGTGCAAAAGGAGAGCGGATGATAGAGTGGGTGAGGTACTGTCAAGGAATTTTAATGAAAATAAGAAGAAAATTTGGAGTGAGTTAAACAAGTTAAGAAAGCCTAGGGAACGAATGGATTTGTCAGTTAAAAACAGAGAAGGGGAGTTAGTAGATGGGGAGATGGAGGTTTTGGGGAGATGGCGAGAATATTTTGAGGAACTTTTAAATGTCGACGAAGAAAGGGAGGCGGTAATTTCATGCACTGGCCAGGGAGGCATATCATCTTTCAGGAGTGAAGAAGAGCAGGATGTGAGTGTGGGGGAGGTGCGTGAGGCATTACGTAGAATGAAAGGGGGTAAAGCAGCTGGAACTGACGGGATCATGACATAAATGTTAAAAGCAGGGGAAGACATGTATAGTCCCTTTACATAAAGGGAAGAGGGACAAAAGAGATTGTAAAAATTATAGAGGAATAAGTTTACTGAGTATATCAGGAAACGTGTACGGTAGGGTTCTTATTGAAAGAATTAGAGGTAAGACAGAATGTAGAATTACTGATGAGCAAGGAGGTTTTAGAGTGGGTAGGGGATGTGTAGATCAAGTGTTTACATTGAAGCATATATGTGAGCAGTATTTAGATAAAGGTAGGGAAGTTTTTATTGCATTTATGGAATTAGAAAAGACATATGATAGAGTGTATAGGGGAGCAATGTGGCAGATGTTGCAAGTGTATGGAATAGGTGGTAAGTAACTAAATGCTGTAAAGATTTTTTATGAGAATAGTTAGGTTCAGGTTAGAGTGTGTAGAAGAGAGGGAGACTACTTCCCGGAAAAAGTAGGTCTTAGACAGGGATGTGTAATGTTACCATGGTTGTTTAATATATTTATAGATGGGGTTGTAAAAGAAGTAAATGCTAGGGTGTTCGGGAGAGGGGTGGGATTAAATTATGGGGAATTAAATACAAAACGGGAAGTGACACAGTTACTTTTTGCTGATGATACTGTGCTTATGGGAGATTCTAAAGAAAAATTGCAAAGGTTATTGGACGAATTTGGGAATGTGTGTAAAGGTAGAAAGTTGAAAAAGAACATAGAAAAGAGTAAGGTGATGAGAGTATCAAATGATTTAGATAAAGAAAAATTGTATATCAAATTGGGGAGGAGGAGTATGGAAGACGTGAATGTTTTCAGATATTTGGGAGTTGACGTGTCAGCAGATGGATTTATGAAGGATGAGGTTAATCATAGAATTGATGATGGAAAAAAGGTGAGTGGTGCATTGAGGTATATGTGGAGGCAAAAAATATTATATACGGAGGCAAAGCAGGGAATGTATGAAAGTATAATAGTACCAACACTCTTATATGGGTGTGAAGCTTGGGCTGTAAATGCTGCAGCAAGGAGGAGGTTTGAGGCAGTGGAGATGTCCTGTCTAAGAGCAATGTGTGGTGTAAATATTATGCAGAAAATTCGGAGTGTGGAAATTAGGAGAAGGTGTGGAGTTAATAAAAGTATTAGTCAGAGGGCTGAAGAGGGTTTGTTGAGGTGGTTTGGTCATTTAGAGAGAATGGATCAAAATGGAATGACATGAAGAGCGTATAAATCTTTAGGGGAAGGAAGTCGGGGTAGAGGTCGTCCTCGAAAAGGTTGGAGGAAGGGGGTAAAGGAAGTGTTGTGGGCAAGGGGTTTGGACTTCCAGCAAGCGAGCGTGAGCGTGTTAGATATGAGTGAATGGAGACAAATGGTGTTTGGGACCTGACGATTTGTTGGAGTGTGAGCAGGGTAATATTAGTGAAGGGATTCAGGGAAACCGGTTATTTTATATAACCGGAATTGAGTCCTGGAAATGGGAAGTACAATGCCTGCACTCTAAAGGAGGGGTTTGGGATATTGGCAGTTTGGAGAGATATATTGTGTATTTTTATACGTATATACTTTTAAACTGTTGTATTCTGTGCACTTCTGCAAAAACAGTGATTATGTGTGAGTGAGGTGAAAGTGCTGACTGATGATGAAAGTATTTTCTTTTTTGGGATTTTTCTTCTCTTTGGGTCACCCTGTCTCGGTGAAGACTTGTTAAAAAAAAAAAAGAAATATACATAAATGCCTTCAGCATTCTGGGCACGCGGCCCACAGCCGGGGAGCTGGACGAAGTATTCTGAGTCACCTATGTTGTTTTACTTTCTATCGTATTTTTGTGAATGTTTTGTCAATGTATTTTGTCTTTAAATAAAATATATATAAAATATAGGGGGTGGTAGGAGAAAATTCTCAATCAGCTTCAGGGAGAACCTTGAGTTTTCCCTGAAGCAAGCTTATTCTTTTCTCTGAGGATGAGGGTCCCTGAAACATTTCTAGAGGTGGTACCTCCCTATATATATATATATATATATATATATATATATATATATATATATATATATATATATATATATATATATATATATATATATATATATATATATATATATATATATATATATATATATATACATATATATATACATATATATATATGCAAAACAACCACTCTGAAAGAATAGAGAAATTCCAAGCGCTTTCCTGACTACTCACATTATCAAGGAACTATGAAAGTAAAGCATCCAAGGAAGCTATATAAGGGGTCCGGCCAGCACCTCACTATCAGATCCCACAACGGTTAAACACGTGACGCGCGGCGACCCAACTTGGATAGGTCCCTTGCACAACTCACCCCCAAGCTATTCTACCCAAGAAAATTTTAAAATTATTATTTGTCCAGTGTATTATTAAATTCTTCATAAATTCTATTAATTATAAATGGATCTAATTTATATAAACCAAAGGAAATATTCATATTATTGTCAAAACTGCTTTTTATGAAACAAGATTCAATTATATTCCTGTCGACCATGGACTTGCTTGATACTACTTTCTCAACTTTTTGAAAATCAATTGGATGGTTAAAATCTCTTACATGAATAAATAGAGCATTGAAATCTTGTCCAGTTCTAATGCTATATTTATGTTGTTTTAATCTTAGTTCGAGATTTTTACCAGTTTGACAGTAATAAACTTTATCGCAAATTTTACAAGGAATCTTATAGACACATCCATCAGCATTTTGGGGGGAATTCTTTATCAAAAGTTTTTTCACTGTATCAAGATTTTTGAGTACAACTTTAATATTAAAAGTCTTAAGAAGAGAAGGCATATCAACCAAGTTTTCATAGTAAGGGAGAACCAACATATTTTTAGTTGAATAAGGCTGGTTGTCCCTTTTTGGATTATAAAAAGGGGTTTCTAGCAACTTTAAAAGATTTATCAATTACATTTCTTGGGTATTTTAAATCATTACCTATTTCATAAATTTTGGATATTTCCTCATCTATGAACTCAGGACTACAAATTCGTAAAGCTCTCAAAAACATTGATGAGAAAACAGACAGTTTGACTCTATCTTGATGCGAGGAATAATAATGGACATAGGAACAGTTATTTGTAGGTTTTCTGTAAATTTTAAATTTGAATTCATTATTACCCTTAATAATTAAAACATCTAGAAAAGGCAATGAGTTATTTTCTTCAAACTCAACAGTAAAGTTTATAGAATGGGCTAAGCTATTTAATTTTCCAAGGAAATGGTGTATATCTACATTTTTGGGCATAAGACACAAAATATCATCAACATATCTGAACCATTTAGCTCTATTAGGGAGGATTATGTTAAGCAACCTTGTTTAAAAAAATTCCATGTATAGGTTACTAAGAACAGGTGAAAGAGGATTTCCCATTGCCATACCAAACTTCTGAGTGTAAAACTTATCATTAAATACAAATTTTGCATCAACAATGCAAAGTTCAATAAGTTTAATGATAGTAGGAACTGGCAATGGTAAATCATAGTTAACGAGTTCTTCAGATAAGAAACTTAATAAATCATCAACAGGAACTTTCGTAAACAAGGAAGTAACATCAAAACTAACCATGTTAAAATCATTTAAGTCAGTCAAGGAGCTTAATTTATCAACCATGTCTATGTAAACTATAGGGCTCAAAATATCAACAAGCCATTTGGATAATTTATATGAAACTGACATGGAATCCAGTCAGACCAATTATTAGCTCCATAGGGTCAGTTTCATATAAATTATCCAAATGGCTTGTTGATATTTTGAGCCCTATTGTTAGCAAAATTTCTAACTTTAATGTTAAAAACAACATAGACTTGGTTGATAAATTAAGCTCCTTGACTGACTTAAATGATTTTAACATGGTTAGTTTTGATGTTACTTCCTTGTTTACGAAAGTTCCTGTTGATGATTTATTAAGTTTCTAATCTGAAGAACTCGTTAACTATGATTTACCATTGCCAGTTCCTACTATCATTAAACTTATTAAACTTTGCATTGTTGATGCAAAATTTGTTTTTAATGATAAGTTTTACACTCAGAAGTTTGGTATGGCAATGGGAAATCCTCTTTCACCTGTTCTTAGTAACCTATACAAGGAATTTTTTGAAACAAGGTTGCTTAACACAATCCTCCCTAATAGAGCTAAATGGTTCAGATATGTTGATGATATTTTGTGTCTTTTGCCCAAAAATGTAGATATACACCATTTCCTTGGAAAATTAAATAGCTTAGCCCATTCTATAAACTTTACTGTTGAGTTTGAAGAAAATAACTCATTGCCTTTTCTAGATGTTTTAATTATTAAGGGTAATAATGAATTCAAATTTAAAATTTACAGAAAACCTACAAATAACTGTTCCTATGTCCACTATTATTCCTCGCATCAAGATAGAGTCAAACTGTCTGTTTTCTCATCAATGTTTTTGAGAGCTTTACGAATTTGTAGTCCTGAGTTCATAGATGAGGAAATATCCAAAATTTATGAAATAGGTAATGATTTAAAATACCCAAGAAATGTAATTGATAAATCTTTTAAAGTTGCTAGAAACACTTTTTATAATCCAAAAAGGGACAACCAGCCTTATTCAACTAAAAATATGTTGGTTCTCCCTTACCATGAAAACTTGGTTGATATGCCTTTTCTTCTTAAGACTTTTAATATTAAAGTTGTACCCAAAAATCTTGATACAGTGAAAAATCTTTTGATAAAGAATTCCCCCCAAAATGCTGATGGATGTGTCTATAAGATTCCTTGTAAAATTTGCGATAAAGTTTATTACGGTCAAACTGGTAAAAATCTCGAACTAAGATTAAAACAACATAAATATAGCATTAGAACTGGACAAGATTCCAATGCTCTATTTATTCATGTAAGAGATTTTAACCATCCAATTGATTTTCAAAAAGTTGAGAAAGTAGTATCAAGCAAGTCCATAGTCGACAGGAATATCATTGAATCTTGTTTCATAAAAAGCAGTTTTGACAATAATATGAATATTTCCTTTGGTTTATATAAATTAGATCAATTTATAATTAATAGAATTTGGGAAGAATTTAATAATACACTGGACAAATAATAATTTTAAAATTTTCTTGGGTAGAATAGCTTGGGGGTGAGTTGTGCAAGGGACCTATCCAAGTTGGGTCGCCGCGCGTCACGTGTTTAACCGTTGTGGGATCTGATAGTGAGGCGCTGGCCGGACCCCTTATATAGCTTCCTTGGATGCTTTACTTTCATAGTTCCTTGATAATGTGAGTAGTCAGGAAAGCGCTTGGAATTTCTCTATTCTTTCAGAGTGGTTGTTTTGCATATTTTGAAATCACCTGTTTACTGTGATCTTATTGCATATATGTATATATACATATATATATATATATATATATATATATATATATATATATATATATATATATATATATATATATATATATATATATATATATATATATATATATATATAATATATATATATATATATATATATATATATATATATATATATATATATATATATATATATATATATATATATATATATATATATATAAATATATATATATATATATATATATATATATATATATATATATATATATATATATATATATATATATATATATATATATATATATATATATATATATATATATATATATATATATATATATATATATATATATATATATATATATACATATATATATATATATATATATATATATATATATATATATATATATATATATATATATATATATATTATTTTATTATCACACTGGCCGATTCCCACCAAGGCAGGGTGGCCCGAAAAAGAAAAACTTTCACCATCATTCACTCCATCACTGTCTTGCCAGAAGGGTGCTTTACACTACAGTTTTTAAACTGCAACATTAACACCCCTCCTTCAGAGTGCAGGCACTGTACTTCCCATCTCCAGGACTCAAGTCTGGCCTGCCGGTTTCCCTGAACCCCTTCATAAATGTTACTTTGCTCACACTCCAACAGCACGTCAAGTATTAAAAACCATTTGTCTCCATTCACTCCTATCAAACACGCTCATGCATACCTGTTGGAAGTCCAAGCCCCTCGCACACAAAACCTCCTTTACAAAATCCCTCCAACCTTTCCTAGGCCGACCCCTACCCCGCCTTCCTTCCACTACAGACTGATACACTCTTGAAGTCATTCTGTTTCGCTCCATTCTCTCTACATGTCCAAACCACCTCAACAACCCTTCCTCAGCCCTCTGGACAACAGTTTTGGTAATCCCGCACCTCCTCCTAACTTCCAAACTACGAATTCTCTGCATTATATTCACACCACACATTGCCCTCAGACATGACATCTCCACTGCCTCCAGCCTTCTCCTCGCTGCAACATTCATCACCCATGCTTCACACCCATATAAGAGCGTTGGTAAAACTATACTCTTATACATTCCCCTCTTTGCCTCCAAGGACAAAGTTCTTTGTCTCCACAGACTCCTAAGTGCACCACTCACTCTTTTTCCCTCATCAATTCTATGATTTACCTCATCTTTCAAAGACCCATCCGCTGACACGTCCACTCCCAAGTATCTGAATACATTCACCTCCTCCATACTCTCTCCCTCCAATCTGATATTCAATCTTTTATCACCTAATCTTTTTGTTATCCTCATAACCTTACTCTTTCCTGTATTCACCTTTAATTTTCTTCTTTTGCACACCCTACCAAATTCATCCACCAATCTCTGCAACTTCTCTTCAGAATCTCCCAAGGGCACAGTGTCATCAGCAAAGAGCAGCTGTGACAACTCCCACTTTGTGTGTGATTCTTTATTTTTTAACTCCACGCGTCTTGTCAAGACCCTCGCATTTACTTCTCTTACAACCCCATCTATAAATATATTAAACAACCACGGTGACATCACACATCCTTGTCTAAGGCCTACTTTTACTGGGAAATAATTTCCCTCTTTCCTACATACTCTAACTTGAGCCTCACTATCCTCGTAAAAACTCTTCACTGCTTTCAGTAACCTACCTCCTACACCATACACTTGCAACATCTGCCACATTGCCCCCCTATCCACCCTGTCATACGCCTTTTCCAAATCCATAAATGCCACAAAGACCTCTTTAGCCTTATCTAAATACTGTTCACTTATATGTTTCACTGTAAACACCTGATCCACACACCCCCTACCTTTCCTAAAGCCTCCTTGTTCATCTGCTATCCTATTCTCCGTCTTACTCTTAATTCTTTCAATAATAACTCTACCATACACTTTACCAGGTATACTCAGCAGACTTATCCCCCTATAATTTTTGCACTCTCTTTTATCCCCTTTGCCTTTATACAAAGGAACTATGCATGCTCTCTGCCAATCCCTAGGTACCTTACCCTCTTCCATACATTTATTAAATAATTGCACCAACCACTCCAAAACTATATCCCCACCTGCTTTTAACATTTCTATCTTTATCCCATCAATCCCGGCTGCCTTACCCCCTTTCATTTTACCTACTGCCTCACGAACTTCCCCCACACTCACAACTGGCTCTTCCTCACTCCTACAAGATGTTATTCCTCCTTGCCCTATACACGAAATCACAGCTTCCCTATCTTCATCAACATTTAACAATTCCTCAAAATATTCCCTCCATCTTCCCAATACCTCTAACTCTCCATTTAATAACTCTCCTCTCCTATTTTTAACTGACAAAACCAATCGTTCTCTAGGCTTTCTTAACTTGTTAATCTCACTCCAAAACTTTTTCTTATTTTCAACAAAATTTGTTGATAACATCTCACCCACTCTTTCATTTGCTCTCTTTTTACATTGCTTCACCACTCTCTTAACCTCTCTCTTTTTCTCCATATACTCTTCCCTCCTTGCATCACTTCTACTTTGTAAAAACTTCTCATATGCTAACTTTTTCTCCCTTACTACTCTCTTTACATCATCATTCCACCAATCACTCCTCTTCCCTCCCGCACCCGCTTTCCTGTAACCACAAACTTCTGCTGAGCACTCTAACACTACATTTTTAAACCTACCCCATACCTCTTCGACCCCATTGCCTATGCTCTCATTAGCCCATCTATCCTCCAATAGCTGTTTATATCTTACCCTAACTGCCTCCTCTTTTAGTTTATAAACCTTCACCTCTCTCTTCCCTGATGCTTCTATTCTCCTTGTATCCCATCTACCTTTTACTCTCAGTGTAGCTACAACTAGAAAGTGATCTGATATATCTGTGGCCCCTCTATAAACATGTACATCCTGAAGTCTACTCAACAGTCTTTTATCTACCAATACATAATCCAACAAACTACTGTCATTCCGCCCTACATCATATCTTGTATACTTATTTATCCTCTTTTTCTTAAAATATGTATTACCTATAACTAAACCCCTTTCTATACAAAGTTCAATCAAAGGGCTCCCATTATCATTTACACCTGGCACCCCAAACTTACCTACCACACCCTCTCTAAAAGTTTCTCCTACTTTAACATTCAGGTCCCCTACCACAATTACTCTCTCACTTGGTTCAAAGGCTCCTATACATTCACGTAATATCTCCCAAAATCTCTCTCTCTCCTCTGCATTCCTCTCTTCTCCAGGTGCATACACGCTTATTATGACCCACTTCTCGCATCCAACCTTTACTTTAATCCTAATAATTCTTGAATTTACACATTCATATTCTCTTTTCTCCTTCCATAACTGATCATTTAACATTACTGCTACCCCTTCCTTTGCTCTAACTCTCTCCGATACTCCAGATTTAATCCCATTTATTTCCCCCCACTGAAACTCTCCTACCCCCTTCAGCTTTGTTTCGCTTAGGGCCAGGACATCCAACATCTTTTCATTCATAACATCAGCAATCATCTGTTTCTTGTCATCCGCACTACATCCACGCACATTTAAGCATCCCAGTTTTATAAAGTTTTTCTTCTTCTCTTTTTTAGTAAGTGTCTACAGGAGAAGGGGTTACTAGCCCATTGCTCCCGGCATTTTAGTCGCCTCATACGACACGCATGGCTTACGGAGGAAAGATTCTTTTCCACTTCCCCATGGACAATAGAAGAAATAAAGAAGAACAAGAGCTATTTAGAAAAAGGAGAAAAACCTAGATGTATGTATATATATATGCATGTGCGTGTCTGTGAAGTGTGACCAAAGTGTAAGTAGGAGTAGCAAGATATCCCTGTTATGTAGCGTGTTTATGAGACAGAAAAGGAAACCAGCAATCCTACCATCATGCAAAACAGTTACAGGTTTCTGTTTCACAGTCATCTGGCAGGACGGTAATACTTCCCTGGGCGGTTGCTGTCTACCAACCTACTACCTACTTATATATATATATATATATATATATATATATATATATATATATATATATATATATATATATATATATATATATATATATATATATATATATATATATATATATATATATATATATATATATATATATATATATATATATATATATATATATATATATATATATATATTCTTTCTTTCAACACACCGGCCGTATCCCACCGAGGCGGGGTGGCCCAAAAGGAAAAACGAAAGTTTCTCCTTTTACATTTAGTAATATATACAGGAGAAGGGGTTACTAGCCCCTTGCTCCCGGCATTTTAGTCGCCTCTTACAACACGCATGGCTTACGGAGGAAGAATTCTGTTCCACTTCCCCATGGAGATAAGAGAAAATAAACAAGAACAAGAACTAGAAAGAAAATAGAAGAAAACCCAGAGGGGTATGTATGTATATATATGCTTGTACATGTATGTGTAGTGTGACCTAAGTGTAAGTAGAAGTAGCAAGACGTACCTGAAACCTTGCATGTTCATGAGACAAAAATGGACACCAGAAATCCTACCATCATGTAAAACAATTACAGGCTTTCGTTTTACACTCACTTGGCAGGACGGTAGTACCTCCCTGGGTGGTTGCTGTCTACCAACCTACTACCTACATTATATATTATATATATATATATATATATATATATATATATATATATATATATATATATATATATATATATATGTATATATATTAAATATAGGGAGGTACCACCTCTAGAACTGGACTGGGAACCCTCATCCTCAGAGAAGAGAATAAACGTACCTCAGGGAAAACTCAAGGTTCTCCCCGGAGCTGTTTGAATATTTGCTTCTCCTACCACCCCCTATGGCATTTTTTCCCCATGTTCCCAAGGTCTCTGATCCCACTGGAACAAACTGATACTGTTGGCTTATGTCCCTGTACTTGCAGATCTTCTACTCCTCCCTGTGATCGGCAGCTCCTCCCTGTCACCCGACAATGTGATGGATGTAGGTGTCAGACAGCGTCGACACACAGGTATCGGCCCATGCTAAGAGCTTGCTATTCTTCCAAGGACAGATGGTGATCCCATCGGGGTGGTTTGCTGGGTTGTGGGTATTGTTGGCTGCTAGTGATCGGGGTTCTATCTCGGCTGGGCATCCAGCTGTAGCAAGGCTTCTCTTTATGATGTCGTTGACTTCATTGTGTCTTGCGTGCCAGCCCTTGGTTTTGGAGCAGCTAACACCATGTAGACCATATTGGTCAGCTTGCGCATCTCCGCAAATACACGTATATTCCGTGTGAATTGGAGCAGCAAAGTGGAAAGCCACTGCAACACGGAGGGTCTTAGGGTCGAGGAGTGTTCCCACTACCGAAATGGGAACAGTTTAAATCAAGTCCCTAGAGAGAAGTGCAGTCACAGCATGGAGATGGGCAGTCTCCCAGTCTGATGTTACAGCCCTAAGCATGTTGGCAAGCATTTTTTCAGAGATTGGGCCATCCCAAATTAACTGTTTGTAGGCCAGTGCTGCACTAGGTTTTGGTACTGGAACAGCAACAGTCTCCCAGTCAGTGATGGCACTGGCATAGCTAGAGTCCTGTATTCCTGCTGAGTCACTGGGGTTGTCTGGAAGAATTTGTTTTATTAACTCATTTGATAGTATGCAAGAGGATAGGATTCAATACACTCTTTAGTATGGTCTTAAAGAGTGAGTTATATTCCTTGAGTTTCGAACTGCTGAAGGCTGGGGAGCATCTCAGTAAGTAAGTAGTTCTGGGGTTGACAGGCACCTGGTGAGTAGGTAGAAGGCATCATGTGGATCGATATCTTTCACCCTGTCTTCAGTCGCCCTGATGGCTGAGATTTTCTTTTATAGGATCAGATCAATGGCATTGGGCCCAAGAAAAGCACCAAGGAGAGTGCTGTTGGCTGTATCAATGGCCCGTGCTCCTGGTAAAACAGCACTAATATTCTGGATCATCTGTCGAAAGCTGGTATGGCAATCCGGGAGGATTTGCATACTCCCAGTTCCCCAAGCCTTACTTGAAGTGAGGCTTGCAACCACTGGCCTTCTTCTAGGGAAAAATTCAATACACTCTTTAGTATGGTCTTAAAGAGTGAGTTATATTCCTTGAGTTTCGAACTGCTGAAGGCTGGGGAGCATCTCAGTAAGTAAGTAGTTTTGGGGTTGACAGGCACCTGGTGAGTAGGTAGAAGGCATCATGTGGATCGATATCTTTCACCCTGTCTTCAGTCGCCCTGATGGCTGAGATTTTCTTTTATAGGATCAGATCAATGGCATTGGGCCCAAGAGAAGCACCAAGGAGAGTGTTGTTGGCTGTATCAATGGCCCGTGCTCCTGGTAAAACAGCACTAATATTCTGGATCATCTGTCGATTGGTAGAAACTATTTCTCATTAGGTGCTGTTTAAAGACAGGCCCAGGCTCTCTCCAATGTCTTTAATTTTTCTAATGTCTTATAGGAGAGATTCTGTAGTGCCAACTAGGGTACCATCATACTAGAACCAGATATTGAGCTCACTGTAGAGTGCTTATGTGACTTCTTTGATGACCAGACAGATTAGAACTGGGGCGAGAGGGTCCTTCTATTTTACACCCTCACACGAGTCAATTTCATGGTCCCCAAACAATAGTTTAGAAGTCACACTATAACACGGTTCTATGAAGAGATAGAGGGAAAGGAAGTGTCTAGAAGCTGCTTGGAAAGCAGCATCCCTTCTGACTAAGTTGAAAATGTTGGCACAGTCCAATTTGATCAAGGCTTTGCCATCTGACATGTTGTTGATGTATTCTCTTGCTGCATGGGCAGCTGCTTCACAGCCTGAAACCAAGCTGAGTTGGTTTCAGCATTGCAGCAGCCTCTGGACTCACTATTCTTATTGCTGCCTTGACGACTATGCGACGAAAGGTGTTGCCCACTGCAATGGGTCTGATTCCTCCATCATTTTCAGAGGGCACATAGTGAGGCGCCAAAGAAAAGGGGTCTAATGGCCTGCGGGACACTGCCAGTCAGGCACAAACGAGAATCAAGCACACAGCAGAGACACAGTGCTAGTCATGGCATTATGCTGGGTGAGCGCCCCGGCATAATGCCATGGTGAAAATCAAAGTCCTACCTACAGGGGGGTCTTGCTCTCCGTACAGTATGCCGGGAAGCAGCCATTATCATGACGTCACAGTCTGCCGCCACACTCCACAGTGACTCTTTAGTGCTCACGTGGCTGCTCTGGTGAGATGAAGCATTGCACTTTTGTCTCTCATTCACCCCATCTTTTGTCCGATGTTCCCTTTGGTTTTGGGGCTATACATGTTTGATTATGGGTAAATGGAAGTCTTTAGCACCTGAAACTATAGCTCATATCATAGGGCTTCACAAAGCTTGGAACCAGACGAAAGAAATAGTGGAGAATGTTGGTGTGTGTGAGCATTCAGTGAGGTACTGGGTGCAGCGCTTCAAGGCTGGTGGCGGTGTCGAGTTACTGTTTGCCAAACCTCGGCCTGGCCCCTCGAAGAAGACATCTGTTCGTACCTTAAATGCGTTAAAGAAGCAGTTATAGAGTACATCAAAGATAACTGTTAAGAAGCGGTTAAGAAACTGATCCTTGCCAAGCCACAGAAGAAACGTAGGGTGGATTATGCAAAGAAATATCTTCACTGGAACCCTCAACAGTGGTCTGAAGTACTTTGGAGTGATGAAGTAATCTTTATCGCACCTGTAACCGTGGGGGACAAGTGTACCGGTCTAGAGGTAGTGACCTGCTAGACCCACGCTACACCTGCGACTAGCCGAAGATTCGAACCAATGTCGTTCTGGCCCTCCTAATGGTGAGCGAAAATCACACATGATTCTCTAACCCATGGAACCAAATAATCCTACAAGAATCAAGTACTCAGCAGAGCTAGGTGTTTTACCTTGATCCTAGGACATAAGGTAGTTTGGGTGCCTCTGAGCTATGCTGGGTGCTTTATTCTTATAGGATTGCATGGTCCCGAGGGTTAGTGCATCATGTGTGATTTTCACCCTCCATGAGGCTGGCCAAAACGACATGGGTTCGAATCATCGGCTAGTCGCAGTGTTGTTACTGATATATATATATATATATAATATATAATATATATATATATATATATAATATATATAATATATATAATATAACTCACGAAATCGTAATGACACGATTGCAAACAAACCATACCCCGGCCGGGATTGAACCCGCGGTCAGAGAGTCGCAAAATTCCAGACCGTCGCGTTAGCCACTGGACCAGCTAGCCACAATAAGATTCGTCCAACTAGGTATATTTCAACACCATAGGAAGGTTAGCATAGGCACCACTGTGACCACAAATGCAAGTTTTTACAGACGAATCTCCAGCTAGCGTGGCCGTGACGAACTCTAGCTCAAGTCCCCTCACTGCCGTCAACATGACTGTTTGCAATCGTGTCATTACGATTTCGTGAGTCATGTTGACGGCAGTGAGGGGACTTGAGCTAAAGTTCGTCACGGCCACGCTAGCTGGAGATTCGTCTGTAAAAACTTGCATTTGTGGTCACAGTGGTGCCTATGCTAACCTTCCTATGGTGTTGAAATATACCTAGTTGGACGAATCTTATTGTGGCTAGCTGGTCCAGTGGCTAACGCGACGGTCTGGAATTTTGCGACTCTCTGACCGCGGGTTCAATCCCGGCCGGGGTATGGTTTATATACATACATATATATATATATATATATATATATATATATATATATATATATATATATATACATACATGTACGTGTGTGTCTGTGTGTGTGTGTATGTGGCAGAACATGCCACATAACGATGGAAGTCTTTAGCTCTTGATGTTTCTCAGCGTCATATGTCGTTAAGAGCTACGCAGTGTTGCAATACTAGCAACAGATAAGAGAAATTCTCTGAGATGAGGCAGGAGTTTGACAGCTTCAGCCCAAGTTACAAAGTTATACAAAATATAATACAGAGTAACAATAGAATAATACTCTCATAACCGAGACCTGAAGTTAAAACATTTAAAATGAGACAACCTAAACTAAATAATTTCGGAACCTGAGTAGACATTTTAATGGAAAAGCAAACAGAGAGTAATTAGTGTTATTAAATTAGTAATACAAACCGGACAGTTTTTAATATTATGATCATAATTCAATTTTTTTAGGGAAATGTTTCAAAGCAATGTTTTAATGTTACAGTAGGTGAAAACTATTATATGTAGCAAGTTTCCCTATAAATTTCTTCAGTGTAAACAATGGCAGATTATTAACAATACAGAGTTGAATTGATTTGTCATTATTGTTATTATTCTCGGGATTCAAGTTTTATTTGTGTAAGGATTTTATCAATCACATTTGTTGTGAATTACAGACTTCATTCGAAATTTTAAATTCACAGGAAGTTAACTGGTGATTTAAGGCAAATCAATGATTCTATGTTCTGATTTAGAAGTTTCGTGAAGAGTTACTGATGTACTGCAACTAACATTTGGAACATTTGTAGTTATATACAATAATTAAGCATAAAACTCTAGGCTTAAACTTTTTATCCTGTTCCAAATCTGTTTAAATTTAATTTATTGAGGATTTTCACTTTCATCCAATAGGATTAATTTTGATATGGAATCGAACAATAAACTAATAGTTACCCCTAACATGTTATTCAGTTCACATTAAAGAAACATTTGGATAAAATGCTTTAACTCCCTAAGTCAATATATATATAGTACTAAGATATATTATGCTGGACTTCCTTATTATGGATATGTTAATTTTACCATAAAAAAGAACTTTACATTCAAATTTCTTTTAGTGGTTTTTTTTTTTTTTTTGCAACTCCGTAACTACTGATTCTTTCTTTAAATGTAAGAACACACTCCCTACATTTTTATGCTCAAATATTGTATATTACTATATATGACCCAACTGTCAGTTGCAGTATATTGGTAGATCTTCAGGAAACTTCCAAATCAGAATATACGAACATAAAGGTGCACACCACAGAACTGGTCTCCCTCTGACTCATCCTTCTAAGAAATTCGGGAACTTTCATTGCCTTAAATAACCCGATAAATTCTTGAGACTTAAAATTTTTTAATAAATGCTCTTACTCTCTTGACCTAAGATTCTACGAGTCCTTACATACAAAGAACTTGAAAACTGAGCTTAATAATAATGAAAAATTAATTATACTCTTCTCTATTAAAAATCTACAATAGTTTTTCATTAAAGAAATATCTTGATTGTATCATAATGAAGATTGTGTGGTTTGTATTGTTGAACAAGTTACATTACACATTCATACACACAATACTTGACAGGGAGGTAACACCGAGTCATGGTACGTGATGAGTTATCACAGTGGGCACCGGTGACGAGCGGGGTTCCACAGGGGTCGGTCCTAGGACCAGTGCTATTTTTGGTATATGTGAATGACATGATGGAAGGGATAAAATCAGAAGTTTCCTTGTTTGCAGATGATGTAAAGCTAATGAGGAGAATTTAATCAGATGAGGATCAGGCAGGACTTCAAAGAAACCTGGACAGGCTGGACACCTGGTCCAGCAACTGGTCTCACGAATTTAACCCCCGCCAAATACAAAGTCATGAAGATCGGGGAAGGGCAAAGAAGGCCGCAGATGGAGTATAGGCTAGGTAGCCAAAAACTACAAACCTCGCTCAAGAAGAAGGGTCTTGGGGTGAGTATAAAACCGACCACGTCTCCGGAAGCACACATCAACCAGATAACTGCTGCAGCATATGGGCGCCTGGCATACATGAGAACAGCGTTCCGATACCTTAGTAAGGAATCGTTCAAGACACTGTATACAGTGTACGTCAGGCCCATACTTGAGTATGGAGCACTAGTTTGGAACCCACACCTGGTCAAGCACGTCAAGAAATTAGAGAAAGTGCAAAGGTTTGCGACAAGGTTAGTTCCAGAGCTAAGGGGAATGTCTCACGAAGAAAGATTAGGGGAAATCGGCCTGACGAAACTGGAGGACAGGAGGGTAGGGGAGACATGATAAAGACATACAAAATACTGCATGGAATACACAATGTGGACAGAGGCAGGATTTTCCAGAGATGGGACACAGAAACAAGGGGTCACAATTGGAAGTTGAAGACTCAAATGAGTCAAAGGGATGTTAGGAAGTATTTCTTCACTCATAGAGTAGTCAAGAAGTGGAAAAGTCTAGCAAGTGATGTACTGGAGGCATGAACCAGACATACCTTTAACACGAGGTATGATGAAGCTTATGGAGCAGATAGAGAGAGGACCTAGTAGTGATCAGTGAAAAGGCAGGGCCACGAGCTGAGTTTCGACCCTTGCAATCACAATTAGGTGAGTAAACATACATACACACACACACACACACACACACACACACACACACACACACACACACACACACACACACACACACACACACACACACACACACACACACACACACGCACACACAACTACAACACAAAATGGTGCCTCAGAAGGGAAGTCAATGGCTCAAGGGATGAAAGGAGAATGGTTCTGGTAAGGAAGAATGGATGGAAGAGCAACGTAAAAGGATAGAACAAGAGTCATAGAGCAAACTAGGTGAGTTTCCTGGGTAAATGGAGAAAAGGGATGGAGGCAGAGCTTTCTGCGAAACTGGAAAAGAAGATGGAGGAGAAGTAATGGAAGTCAAAAGTCGAAGCCGCAGAAGCCAGGATAATGGCCCTAGAATTTGAGGTAAATAGGCTGAAGCGTGTTACAGGGGTATTGCCCAAAAGAAAAATAGCATCTGATGCTGTTACACCCCTACTGAATGAGGAGCTCAACAGAAAGGAAGGAGACACAACATATGCCAAGACCCTATCAGCCCACCAAGCAGGAACGAGGAATGAATGGGGAGAACAGTTGGGAGCAAGGATAATGGTAAGGGAGGGGGCAGATGGTGGAGAGGGGGATAGGTCACATGCAGAGGCACAACCATACAGGCAAGAGCTACAGGAAAAAATAAAGAAGAAAATGGCCATGTACTAATGGCAACCAGAGACACAGAGGGAATTGCAATGGGAGGAGGAGAGGGAGAAGTCAGTGTTTATTCATGGGCTTCAGGAGAGCGAGGGGAGGATGCACAATGAAAGATGGCAGAAAGAAAAACAAGAGATTGAAAACATCATCAAAGAAATAGGTGAAGAGGACATGTCTGAAACAGTAAATTTTCAGAGAATGTTGGGGTACTTGAAGGGGAGAAATTGGACAGTCAAGCTGATTTTCAAGACAGAAACAGTGCAAAACAAGATCCTGCAAGGGAAACTACTGCTGAAGGAATCGTCAACATACTGAGACAGAACAAACACAGAATGACAGCACTTGAGGGAGAGGACACAAAAGTAAAAGGGCTAGGAAAAGAGACAAGGACAGAATCAGCAAAGGACAACCAGAACAGAGCAGAGCAACAAGCACAAGCACACACAGAACCACCTCCAGAACCCAACAACCAAACACCCTATTCCAGCACAAACTACAATCCACACTTACAGCCCGTATCCCACACTATGCTGTAGAGTCCCACAGCACACCGTCAGGACCTCCACCCTCACAGACCTCCCAAAACACAGTGTTGGAGAGGAAACTGAAGGTATGGTACACTAATGCTGATGGAATAACGAATAAGTGGGAGGAGTTACACTAAAGAGTCAAAGAAGCATCACCGGACATCAAAGCTCTCACAGAAACCAAGCTCACAGGAATGATAACAGATGCCATCTTCCCAATGGGATAGTAGATCCTGAAGAAAGACAGAGGGAACAGAGAGGGTGGAGGAGTGGCACTGCTCATGAAAAACCGATCGGATTTTGATGAACTCGAGAGAGATGTCCGGAGGTCCCAAGAGGGAATTGCAGTGATGTATAACCAACCACAGAGCAGCAGGAGGCCAAAGCAAGAGAATGACGAGGGTAATATAGCGATGGTTGTCACATTGGATGAAGGGGCCAGAAGGGCTCGTGTGAGCAGAGCAAAGCTACTGATTATGGGAGGCTTCAACCACAAGGAAATTGACTGGGAGAACCTGGAGCCACATGGCGGTCCAGAAACGTGGAGCGCTAAGATGATGGAGGTGGTACTGGAAATCCTCATGTACCAACATGCAAGGGACACTACCCGAGAGAGAATAGAGGATGAACCAGCAAGATTGGACCGAGTATTCACCCTAAGCAAGCGCAGATATCGAGGACATCAAATATGAGAGACCCCTCGGGGCCAGTGATCGCGCGGTTCTGAGCTTAGAATGCATATTAGAGTTTAAGTGAACAGGGAAGCAGGAAGGGCAGGACGAATGAAGCCAAACTACAGGAAAGGAGACTACGCAGGCAGAGACAGGCAGTGGGACAGAGAACTGGCAGGGAAGTCAGTAAACAAGATGATGGAATATGTGAGAACAATATGCAAAGAAGCTGAGAGGTTTGTACTCAAGGGTAACAGAAATAACGAGAAAGCTAGGATGAGCCCTTGGTTTACCTGAAGGTGTAGGGAGGCCAAAGCCAAGTGTGATAGAGAGTGGAAGAAGTATAGAAGGCAAAGGATCCAGGAGAATAAGGAGAGCAGTCGTAGAGTCAGAAATGAATTTGCACAGGTAAGAAGGGAGGCCCAACGACGATACGAAAGTGACATAGCAGCAAAAGCCAAATCTGACCCGAAGCTGTTGTACAGCCACATCAGGAGGAAAACAAGAGTCAAGGACCAGGTAATCAGGCTGAGGAAGGAAGGAGGGGAGGTCACAAGAAACGTCTGCAGAGCATGTGAGGAACTCAAAATGAGATTCAAAGAAGTGTTCACAGAGGAGACAGAAGGGACTCCAGAAAGACGAAGAGGTTGGGTACACCATCAAGTGATGACACAATCTCAGTAGTACCAGTTCCTAGTAACCAGTTACCAGTAACCGGTTACCAGTAGTATGACTCACTACCAACCACCTGTGTGAATCACTGACTGTTATTCATGTTGCTGCTGACTATAGCATGTTTTTGAATGCCTCTCACCCCTAGGACCCAATTCATGAGTCAGTGTTAAGATAGAGAGCAGAGGCAGGGCTGGCCTGGTGCTTCCCATATATTCCGTTATAATTATTGTATATGTGACTTTCCTTTACCCAATCCACGTAATCGAACCCCCCCCCCCCCCATGACAACTGGTGACAGCGGTGTGGGCGTGGATTTACGGGTATTTCCGACGTTAGAAGATTGTTTGTGGGGCGCTGGCAGGGCAGAGGTGACCATCTCCAGCCTGCAAGCCAGTTGCAGCCACTTTTCAAGCTTCCTGGCTTAGTTCATGCTAATTGCTTCAATCTCCGAGGAGTTGACCCGGATTTTGCATTTAAGCCAGCCAGTAAACCAGACTGTGGGAGTGAGCGCCAGTCAGCCTGCCTCAGCCTATCATCCAGCCTGTCTCTTGTCATCCACCTGCTCCTTCATGCTGTGTGCATCGTTACTCGTCTTCCAGTTAGCTATTCTCGTGGTTTAAGTCAGCATGACAACCCAGCTTCCTAACCCAGCTGTGAGAGAGAAGTAAGCCACGTAAGTTCCTCTGAAATATTCTTCTTTATCGCTTTGTGCTCCCAGTTGGATGCTAAGAGTGGTCTTCACCATCCTTGTGGCATATTGTGGCTTAATTTAAACCACCTGGGTGTTTCTTGTTAGTAGTGAGTGGCAGTGCACGCCAGTGGGCTGGGTTGCCATACCCACCTGCCACCCACTCCCCACCTCATCTACCTGTGGGTTTTTCCACCCTTATACCGGGTCCTAGCACTGTTTTGGCTCACATAATTGGTCAAGAGATTGTAGCTGTGCGCCAACGATAAAGCCAGTTATGTGAGTTCGCCTAGGAAGCGCATTTTTTCACGACAACAGTGTGAGTGTAGGAGGAATCATCACCCGCCCACAGGAACACGTCTTCCCCATCACACGTCACCGCCGTCTACCACTTCCAAACTTCAGTGTTTTCCGTTTAGAGACGTTTGCCTTGCATTTACAGACATCTGTGTGTGTGAGACATTTACAGTGAATTTCTTGTGTACTCTAAGCCTTGTGTTTTCAGTGTAGACTCAGTGTTTCTTTGACACATTATTTTTACATTATTTTTCAGTGTTATCGTTCATTTTCGTGTTTCATTTATATAATTTTATCTGTGTTTTTTCTATGCTATTCTCTGCCTGTAGTAAGTATTATTTTGTAGTGTTCAAGTGTATTCTTTATTTGTGTGCAATAGTTTATTCCTTACCCCAGTCAGTCACTCCGTGTGAAATTCATTCATTTTTTTTTATCTTGTGTTCTTTCAGCATTGTATTCTCCAGTATTTGTCATTATTGTAGTTCATGCAGTGATATTCACCCCAGCATTCTAAATTATCCATTAATTTCTATGTGTACTTTCTTTTTTCGTATGTCCAGCAGTGTTTCATTCCCTTCATCTTTTCGCAGACTTGTGTACCATTATTTTTGCGAACAATTTTTGTCGTATAAGTCACAGCAAGATTTTGTTGTAAGAACATAACTGATAAGTGTATAGTCCTTGTTGTGTGTGCCCCGCCACTTGTAAGTGTTGTGTGTGCCCCGCAACTTGTAAGTGTTGTGTGTGCCCCGCAACTTGTAAGTGTTGTGTGTGCCCCGTAACTTGTAAGTGTTGTGTGTGCCCCACCACTTGTAAGTGTTGTGTGTGCCCCGCCACTTGTAAGTGTTGTGTGTGCCCCACCACTTGTAAGTGTTGTGTGTGCCCCACCACTTGTAAGTGTTGTGTGTGCCCCACCACTTGTAAGTGTTGTGTGTGCCCCGCTACTTGTAAGTGTTGTGTGTGCCCCACCACTTGTAAGTGTTGTGTGTGCCCCACCACTTGTAAGTGTTGTGTGTGCCCCACCACTTGTAAGTGTTGTGTGTGCCCCACCACTTGTAAGTGTTGTGTGTGCCCCGTAACTTGTAAGTGTTGTGTGTGCCCCACCACTTGTAAGTGTTGTGTGTGCCCCACCACTTGTAAGTGTTGTGTGTGCCCCACCACTTGTAAGTGTTGTGTGTGCCCCACCACTTGTAAGTGTTGTGTGTGCCCCACCACTTGTAAGTATTGTGTGCCCCACCACTTGTAAGTGTTGTGTGTGCCCCACCACTTGTAAGTGTTGTGTGCCCCGCCACTTGTAAGTGTTGTGTGTGCCCCACCACTTGTAAGTGTTGTGTGCCCCACCACTTGTAAGTGTTGTGTGTGCCCCACCACTTGTAAGTGTTGTGTGTGCCCCGTAACTTGTAAGTGTTGTGTGTGCCCCACCACTTGTAAGTGTTGTGTGTGCCCCACCACTTGTAAGTATTGTGTGTGCCCCACCACTTGTAAGTGTTGTGTGTGCCCCACCACTTGTAAGTGTTGTGTGTGCCCCACCACTTGTAAGTGTTGTGTGTGCCCCACCACTTGTAAGTGTTGTGTGTGCCCCACCACTTGTAAGTGTTGTGTGTGCCCCACCACTTGTAAGTGTTGTGTGTGCCCCACCACTTGTAAGTGTTGTGTGTGCCCCACCACTTGTAAGTGTTGTGTGCCCCGCCACTTGTAAGTGTTACACTTCCAGTTTTGTTTCTTGTTTTATTTTTATGCATATTTTTCATATTTCTTTGAACAAATTCACTCTTAGTGTAATTTTACTTATTTTTAACGTAAAGTGTTTTCTTTACTCTGTTTGAGTAAATTGTTTTGTTTAATTTACAATTAAGAGTTAAAGTGTTCAGCCAGTCTTTCTTCATATTTTTATTTTTATTATTTAACCTGCATTTTCCAAGTGTAACTTTTATTGCTGCATTGATTATTTCTGCGTCTTATTTTGTTGCACTTGTTCTGCAGTGAATTATTTTGTTGCACTTGTTCTGCAGTGAATTATTTTCTTTTATTGATATTTTTATGCATTATTATTCTCAGTTCATTACTGTTTGAGTTTCCTGTTTTTCATTTTATTATTTTTCCTCATGTTGTCTTTGCATTATATTTTAATTTTGTTTATGCACTCTTAGAAAATATTTAAATTTCCCAGTTATCTCTCTTTGCATACAATTTAGTAATTATATTTTACACTTTTTACATTGATTTACAGTTTTATTAGTTAATTTCTTTATTAGCAAGAGTACAGACAGCTCATTTTGCATTTAATTCAGCCTCTAGTAATATTTTTACTTGTAAATTTCAATGTGTTTCTTTATCTTGGCCAGCAGTCCCTCACATTGAGTTGTCCTTCCTCTTGCAGTGTATCTTAGACATTTTTTTATTACTTCTGCAGAATTAGTTACATCTCTTTTATTTCAATTTTAGCATTTTGTGTCATTTTTATTTTTCATTATTTTTGCTTTATTTTTTTTTGCAACTTCTTTGCCATTATGTCTCACATACCTTCAAGTGATACTTTAGTGAATGGCGACACTCACACCTCTCAGACTACTGCTGCTTCTGTCATCAGTCCTCATAGTTCCTTATCGACTGACAGACCGACCCAGACACTGAGACACTATAGTTTTACTCGTGATTCCCTTGATGCGTTACCTTTATTCAATGGTCATGTACATAGTCTTGAAGCATTGTTTACTGCCATTCGTTCTCGTGTTAATGCTCTAGTTGACGGTCCTCCTTCAGAGGAAAGTCTTATCAGACTTGCGAAAGAAGCTCTTCATCGGTCCCCTGCTGCTGTTCACGTTGTTGATCTCCTTGAAATGCGAGATTTCAGTAATCTTACTAAGTGGTCACAATATGAGGAACTGATTCGTTCTTTCCTTGTATCAGTAAAAACAGCTGATCCATATGTCGTTCTTCGGGAACTCGCGAATGCTACACCCATGACTAATGAATCATTGAGTGCATTTGCTGTTAGATTAGATAAACTTTTATCATCATTTATCGATGCTGTCCAGTCCTCAGCTTTTGTCCCTAACGAGGATAAACCATCCACAGCATCGTTTGCTAAAATAGCAGCTTTTGGGGCAATCAAAGAACTAATGCCGCCTGCTTCCGTGTGTGCTTATGAGGCTAATCCTCCGACTGTGACGATGGAACCACTTACAGCCCTAAATCATGTACGTTCATTGTGCCCCCAGGGTACTTTCCCGTGTATCAAATGTAATTTCACACCTATGCCTCAGTCTGCACCACCTCTTGTTTGCGCCACAGCAACAAGTCGTGGTCGTCAACCATCGCAGCGATCACCAAAGACCAGTGCACAGCGTTATTGTCAACCTCGTAGTATTTATAGTACATTCAGTAACCACAGTCAGCGGACTTGTTACAACTGTGGTTTCCGTGGCCATATTGCAATTAATTGTCCTGATAGTCACCCTAAGAGGCGTCGTACTGATGATGAGTACCAGTCAGATCTGCCATACTGTACTTATCAAAGAATACATGGACATGACACATCTGAGTGCAATGCTCTCTACAACCTTCAGTACTCTACATCTTTCCGTGGCCGTTCCAACTGCAGAACCAGGAGAGGAAACAGACGTCGTAGTTCTCAGACTAACCAGAACCAGGCTCCTTCATCCAATTCGGGGAAATTCGAGCGCCCCAGTCAAACCGTCCCATGGTGACAGTAGGTGATAATGAGTACACCATCTCCGTTCACAATTCCTTTGAAGCCTTAAGCAGTCTCGAGAATGACAGTCCCGCTGATGATGGTGCTTCACACGTCTCTGACGTAGATGATTTTGGGGATGAAGTGGAACAAATCTTTTCTGATGACAACCCTCCTTTTTGTTTGCACATAACTTCCAATGCAACGATAAGCCCTATAGTGCAAGCATCTGTTCATAATGCGCCCGTTCATTTGTTCATGGAATCTGGTGCGCAAGTCAATATTATCAGGTCTAGTTTGTTTAAGGATAAGCAGTTACGACATGCCCTTCTCGTAGAACCGACTCATGTGTCCTCCCTTAGTGGAGTAGCTGGTTCTCACCTGCATGTCCGAGGTCGGACTTCCCTCACCTTTTCTATCCAAGGTAGAGACTTTACTGCTTCCTTCCTTGTTGTCGACCAGATTACTTTCCCTGGTGATCTTCTACTGGGATTTGCTTCCATGAGAGACTTACGCATTGTGCTCGACCCTTATCCATGGCATGCCCAAATTGATGACTTGATAGTACCATTTTGGGGTTACCAGCTTGGATCCGAGATGTGCCATACTGCCGCAGAATACAACGTTCGGATTAAGTCCTTACAAGCCAGTACCCAAGCGGTCAGGCACTGGTGATCCTGTCACTCCTGTCTGTATTCCACCTACAACTTCAGGCTTGCAAGATAGTGTCCAGTTACCTAAAGTGTCCGAGGATGCTCTGACTACCTTGAGTGCTGAGCTTATCCCTGCAATGTCTGCTAGTTCAAGTAGTAGTTTCTCCAGAGGAAACGCCTTGTCAGAAAACGATTACTTTAAACTAGTAATGCCATCTCTTGTTGATGTCACATGCCGTCTGCAGAAAGACGTTTCTGTCGCGGCTAGTGCCCTCACTAGAGTGTCTGTTGTTGTTCCTCGTGTTCCAGATGGTGATAACGTCCTAGCTGACAGCGATTCCTGCAAAGTAAAGGGTTTATTTGTTGAGCCATACTTACATGTTGTAAGAGATAGCTAACACTTCTGGCCACAGTGTTCGTCTCAGAGCAAATACCAATCTTGTTGACTTTGTTCACTATCCTTACCCTGTTCAGGTAGAGGATGAGTTGTCACCTGACCAGTGGGTCGGTGCTATTTCTACCGGGGAGACCTCAACCACTTCACTGGATCAATCTGTTCCACCAGTTGATGAGAAAGACTTAGCTCCCACTGACTTCCCAGACGAGGTCAAGCATTTGTTGACTCTGTTGAACAAACGTCGTAAAGCCATTGCGAACTTATTGTCCCATCGTATCCCACTTGAACCTGGTACTAGACCTATCTATATACCTGCATACAGAATGCCTCATTCACAAGTTGCTGTCACAGAAGAATTGATCAATCAAATGCCTGATGATGGAGTTATTGCACCTAGTAATTCACCCTGGAATGCGCCCTTGATCCTAGTACCTAAGAAGGATGGTACTTGGCGCCCAGTGATTGACTTTAGGAAGTTAAATGCAAAAACTATTCCAGATCGCTTCCCACTTCCTGTACTTGGTGATCTTTTATGTAACATTGGAGATAACAAAGTCTTTTCGACCCTGGACTTGCTACAAGGGTTTTGGCAAGTCCCTCTTCACGAGGACAGCCAAGAGCTAACTGCATTATCCACTCCTACAGGTCATTATCACTTCCTCCGTAAGGCCATTGGATTATGATCCTCCTCTATCATGTTCTCAAGGCTCATGACTAATATCTTTAGAGGTCTCATAGGTAATGCACTTATGGTGTACTTAGATGACGTAATTATCATGTCTAAAGACGTGGATACACACTTGAAAAGACTTAATGTAGTACTTGGTAAGCTTGAAGAAGCCAATTTAAAGATCAAACTGTCTAAATGTCAATTTTTCAGATCAGAAATCAGGTTTCTTGGTCACGTAGTCACTCCTAGTGGGGGGTTACGACTGACCAAAGTAAAGTAACTGCAGTACTAAATTTTCCAACTCCCAAAACTGCTGATGCCATAAGATCCTTTGTGGGCTTAGCAGGTTTTTATAGATCTTTCATTGCCAATCTCTCTTCCATAGCTGTTCCTCTAACTGAGTTGCTTAAGAAAGATGCTCCTTTTGTTTGGACCATCCGTCAAGAAAGAGCATTCCAAACTCTAAAAGAAAAGCTAATATCTGCTCCAATTTTGAAATTTCCAGATTTTTCTAAGCCCTTCTATGTGACAACCGATGCTAGTTCTATTGGCATAGGTGCCGTACTAGCTCATAAGACTGATGGCAAGTACAACGCAGTTGCATTTGCTAGCCGAGTCCTTACGAAGGCTGAACGTAATTATACAGTAACTGAGCAAGAAGCTTTAGCAATAGTATGGTCTTTAAAGCACTTCCCAGACATTATTTATCAGTACTCTGTTCATGTCTTGACAGACCACGCACCACTGATACCTTTATTCCAGAATAAACAACCTACTGGAAGGTTAGCCAGATGGACCTTGACTATCCAAGAGTTCATTCAATCCTACCTTCGAACACTTACCTGGCAAGTCAAATGTAGTAGCAGATGCCTTATCGCGAAATGTTAGTATAGTTACTGCAGACCCTCCATTTACTGCCGAGGATGTAAAGAATGCTCAAATAACAGATCCCATGTGGTTTGGTGTGATTCGATTCCTTCTCCAGGAAGATCTTATTCTGACTGTGAAGCCACCAGCACCCATTAGTGATTTCGTCATGAACCAAGAATTATTGTATCGAACAGCCGAGTTGGGTACTCCTAGCAGAAGGGTGTACCAGTTAGTAATTTCACAGTCACTAGTGAATGTAGCCTTATAGCTAGTTCACGATGTACCAGGTGTTGCGCACCCTGGTATGGATCGTTCAGTAAAACAAGCAAGATTGAAATACTTTTGGCCTCGTATGGCAACTGATATTTCAGAGTATGCTAAGAAATATAGTGTCTGCATGCAACATAAAGGTAATGTTAATGGTCCTAATCCAATCCAGGTGTATCCAACTACTAGCGAACCGTGGGAAAGAGTTGCGCTAGATCTGTTAACTAATTTCCAATGTTTCCTCCAAGGCAACAAACATCTGTGTGTTATGGTAGACCATTTCACCAGATATTGTGAGTTAGTTCCTATTGCAGATAAGACTGCCGAGACAGTAGCTAAAGCGTTTAAAGAACGCATTATCTGCAGGCATACCACCCCTAAGTCCTTAGTAACAGATAATGGAGGTGAATTCTGTAATGAGATTCTTGAAAATTTGTGTACCTTGTACAAGATCTCTAAATCCACCATTGTTCCTCATCATCCTGCCAGCAATGGGTTAGCAGAACGAACCAATAAGAAAGTACTTGATGTCTTGAGAGCCACTATCAATCCCAACAGTGAAACTTGGGATGAAGTTATACCTGATGTGCAGTGTGCTATAAATTCTGCTTACAATGTTTCTATAGGTGACACTCCACATTATGCATTGTACGGTGTAGATAAACATTTGCCTTATGAGATGCTATATTCTAACCCAAAACCAAATTACAACCCTGATGATTTCATAGCAACTTGTACGAGTTTAGCTCAAAGCGTCTTTAGAAGAATCCGTGAAACACTTCATAAATCAACAGCAGAATTTACAAGAGTCGCTAACACTCGAGCAAAGCCATCAAAAATCAAAGTAGGTTCGAGAGTTATGCTGACTAGCTTTAACAAAACGTCTGCAATGCCTAAGCTTGATCAAAAATTTGTTGGTCCTTATCGAGTAGTTGAACATATCAATGGCAATACGTATAAGGTTAGAGAAATTAGTACTGGTCAGTATAAAGAGTCGCATTTGGATCATATGAAGTTAGTATGTGATGATAATGACGTTCCAACCCAGACTAATGTGACAGACTCTAACAGTCCTCCTGACTCTGTACCCTCTACCTCTAATACTCAGTCAGATGATCAGCCTGAATGTCGTTATTCCCTACATACATGACAAGTATTGAAAAATCCTCAAGTATCATTTGTAACTACCAATTCAGAGCCGCCTCAAATACAGCATGAGTTAACCAGTGCAACAGAGTTTGATCCTCCCAGAGATGACACCCATTCTGCATTTGTCAATCTCACTCTAGCAGAGTTGGGGTTAAATGTAAATAACCTGTATAGATGAATAATTACAGTATCAACTTATTAATAATCAAGAATTTTCTTTTGTGTTCATATTCTCTCCGAATTCTGAGATTTAACAGTCTAGATTTGAGTGCACCAAGTCTGCCTTTCTGTTAATTTAACACTTCTTTCTTTGTACATATTTCTTCCTCAGAATCTGTAGACCACATGAATATAGATCAATCGATCAATTTTTTTATCACTTCTATTGTGTAATCCCAATGTTGAGTCTCATTCGACGAGTTGTGCTGTATCATATCTTGTAATGCATTACAGTTTCATTACAGTAAGTTTCATTACAGTAAATTACATTAGCTTCCATTCCAATATTTTACTAATGTATGTTATAATGTTCAATTGTTGTGTACTTTGACATTGTATAGAATCAGCCCAAGCCGTACGCCTGCCATCTCTAGTTTGTATTACCTGTATGTCGGGACGACATACGTTAGCGTCGCCGAGCTCTCAGTAGTACCAGTTCCTACTAACCAGTTACCAGTAGCATGACTCACTACCAACTGCTGCGTGAATCACTGACTGTTATTCATGTTG
This sequence comes from Cherax quadricarinatus, assembly GCF_038502225.1. Lineage (NCBI taxonomy): Eukaryota > Metazoa > Arthropoda > Malacostraca > Decapoda > Parastacidae > Cherax > Cherax quadricarinatus. The sequence goes on along the minus strand of NC_091293.1, from coordinate 26,448,199 downwards.
CTGCTGACTATAGCATGTTTTTGAACGCCACTCACCCCTAGGACCCAATTCGTGAGTCAGTCTCAAGATAGAGAGCAGAGAGGCAGGGCAGGCCTGGTGCTTCCCATATATTCCGTTATAATTATACTCTATTATTGTCTATGTGACTTTCCTTTACCCAATCCACATAATCGAACCCCCCACATGACAACAATACATACAAGAAAGGAAGAAGTGAAGAGGCTGCTAAGTGATCTTGATACTTCGAAGGCGATGGGGCCGGATAACATCTCTCTATGGGTCATGAGGCAGGGAGCAGAGGCGCTATGTGTACCACTAACAACAGTCTTCAACACATCTATCGAAACAGGGCGACTACCTGAGGTATGAAAGACAACAAATGAAGTCCCAATTTTTGGAAAAGAAGACAGACACAAAGCATTAAACTACAGACCAGTGTCACTGACGTGTTTAGTATGCAAGGTCATGGAGAAGATTACCGGAAGAAGAGTGGTGGAGCATCTAGAAAGAAATGAACTTATCAACGACAGCCAGCACGGTTTCAGGGATGGGAAATCCTGTGTTACAAACCTATTGGAGTTCTATGACATGGTGACAGCAGTAAGACAAGAGAGGGAAGGGTGAGTAGATTACATTTTCTTGGACTGTAAGAAGAGATTAGTGCAAAAGCTGGAGGACCAGGCAGGGATAACAGGGAAGGCACTACAGTGGATCAGGGAATACCTGTCAGGAAGACAACATCGAGTCATGGTATGCGGCGAGGTGTCAGAGTGAGCGCCTGTGACGAACGGGGTTCCAGAGGGGCCAGTCCTAGGACCGGTACTGTTTCGAATATATGTGAACGACATGGCGGAAGGAATAGACTACGAAGTATTCCTGTTTGCAGATGATGTGTAGATGATGGGAAAAATTCAACTGGACGAGGACCAGACAGAACTACAAAGGGATCTGGACAGGCTGCAGACCTGGTCCAACAACAGGATCCTGGAGTTCAACCCTACCATTTGCAAAGTCATGAAGGATGGGGTAGGGCAAAGAAAACCACCGAGAGAGTACAGTCTATGGGGCCTGAGATTACAAACTTCACTCAAGGAAAAGGGTCTTGGGGTAAGTATAACACCAGGCACGTCTCCTGAGGCGCACATCAATCAGATAACTGCTGCAGCATACGGGCTCCATGCAAACCCACGAACAGCATTCTGACATCTTAATAAGGAATTGTTCAGGACCGTGTATACTGTGTACGTTACGTCCATATCGGAGTATGCAGCACCAGTTTGGAACCCACCCATAGCCAAGCATGTAAGGGAACTAGAGAAAATGCAAAGGTTTGCAACAAGACTATTCCCTTAGCTAAGGGGCATGTCCTACGAGGAGAGGTTAAGGGAAATCGACCTGACGACACTGGAAGACAGGAGAGATAGAGGGGATATGATTACGACATATATAATACTGAGAGGAATCGACAAGGTGGGCAGAGACAGGATGTTACAGAGATGGGACACAGAGATGGGGTCACAGCTGGAAGTTGACGACTCAGATGAATAACAGAGATGTTAGGAAGTATTTCTTCAGTCACAGAGTTGTCAGGAAGTGGAACAGTCTGGGAGGTGATGTAGTTGAGGCAGGATCCATACATAACTTTAAGAAGAGGTATGATACAACTCATGGAGCAGGATGAGTGACCTAGTAGCGACCAGTGAAGAGTCGGGTCCAGGAGCTGTGATTCGACCCCTGCAACCACAACTATGTGAGTACACACACACACACACACACACACACACACACACACACACACACACACACACACACTAGTTATGGGTGATTTCATCACAAGGAGATTGACTGGAGCCACATGGGGGTCCCGAAACATGGGGAGTCAAGATGATGGATGTGGTACTGGAAAACGTCATGTATCAACATGTTAGAGACGCTACCAGAGAGAGAGGTGAGGACGATCCAGCAAGACTGGACCTTGTATTCACCTTGAATAGTTCGGACATTGAGGATATCATGTATAAAAGGCCCCTAGGAGCTAGTGATCAAGCGGTTCTGTGCTTTGACTACATAGTTGAGCTTCAAGTGGAGAGAGTGGCAGGAATAGGATGGGAGAAATCAAACTACAAAAGTGGGAACTACTCAGGCATGAGGAACTTCCTGCAAGACATTCAGAGGGAGAGAGAACTGACAGGAAAACCAATACAACAAATGATGGACTATGTGACAACAAAATGCAAGGAGGCAGACGAAGGTTTGTTCCCAAGGGAAACAGGAATAATGGGAAGAGCAGAACGAGTCCTTGGTTCACCCAAAGGTGTAGGGAGGCAAAAACTAGGTGTACTAGAGAATGGAAAAGGTACAGAAGACAAAGAACTCAGGAAAATAAAGAGATTAGGCGAAGACCAGAAACGAATATGCACAGATAAGAAGGGAGGCTCAGCGACAATATGAAAATGACATAGCATCGAAAGTCAAGTCTGACCCGAAGCTGTTGTATAACCACATCAGGAGGAAAACAACAGTAAAGAACCAGGTAATCAGACTGAAGAATGGTGATGGGGAGTTCACAAGAAACGACTGAGAGGTATGTGAGGAGCTACACACGAGATTTAAAGAAGTATTTACAGCGGAAACCGGTAGGACTCCAGGAAATCAGAACAGGGAGGTACACCAACAAGTGCTGGATGAGGTACATATAACCAAGGAGGAGGTGAAGAAGCTACTATGTGAACTTGACACCTCAAAGGCGGTGGGACCAGACAAAATCACTCCATGAGTCCTTAAAGAGGGAGCAGAGATGCTGTGTGTGCCATTAACAAAGATCTTCAACACATCCCTTGAAACTGGGCAACTCCCTGAGGTATGGAAGATGGCAAATGTAGTCCCAATTTTTAAAAAAGGAGGCAGACATGAGGCATTAAACTACAGACCTGTGTCACTAACGTGTATAGTATGCAAAGTCATAGAGAAGATCATCAGAAGGAGAGTGGTGGAGCACCTGGAAAGAAACAAGTGTCTAATCGACAACTAGCACGGTTTCAGAGAAGGAAAATCCTGTGTCACAAACCTACTGGAGTTTTATGACAAGGTGACAGAAGTAAGACAAAAGAGAGAGATGTGGACAGACTGCATTTTCTTGGGCTGCAAGAAGGCCTTCGACAGAGTTCCTCACAAAAGGTTACTGCAAAAGATAGAGGATCAGGCATACATAACAGGAAAGGCAATGCAATTTATCAGAGAATACCTGACAGGGAGGCAACAACGAGTCATGATACGTGATGAGGTGTCAGAGTGGGCGCTTGTGACAAGCGGGGTTCCACAGGGGCCAGTCCTAGGACCTGTGCTGTTTTTGGTATATGTGAATGACATAATGGAAGGGATAGACTCAGAAGTGTCCTTGTTTGCAGATGATGTGAAGTTAATGAGGAGAATCAAATCGGTCGAGGATCAGGCAGGATTACAAAGAGACCTGGACAGGCTACAAGCCTGGTCCAGCAACTGGCTCCTTGAGTTTAACCCTGCCAAATGCAAAGTCATGAAGATCAGGGAAGGGCAAAGAAGACCGCAGACACAGGATAGTCTAGGTGGCCAAAGACTGCAAACCTCACTCAAGGAAAAAGATCTGGGGGTGAGTATAACACCGAACACATCTCATGAGTTGCACATCAATCAGATAACTGCTGCAACGTACGGACGTCTGGCAAACCTAAGGATAGCTTTCAGTTACTTCAGTAAGGAATCGTTCAAGATTCTGTACACCATTTACATCAGACCCATACTGGAGTATACAGTACCAGTTTGGAACCCACACCTGGTCAAGCACGTCAAGAAATTAGAGAAAGTGCAAAGGTTTGCAACAAGACTAGTCCCAGAGCAAGGGGGATTGTCCGATGAAGAAAGGTTGAGGGAAATCGGCCTGACGACACTGGAGGACAGGAGGGTCAGGGGAGACATGATAGCGACATATAAAATACTGCGCAGAATAGACAAAGTGGACAAAGACGAGTTGTTCCAGAGATGGGTCACAGAAACAAGAAGTCACAATTGGAAGTTGAAGACTCAGATGAATCAAAGGGATATTAGGAAGTATTTCTTCAGTCATAGAGTAGTTAGGCAGTGGAATAGTCTTGAAAGTGACGTAGTGGAGGCGGGAACCATACATAGTTTTAAGACGAGGTTTGATAAAGCTCATGGAGCAGGAAGAGAGAGGACCTAGTAGCAATCAGTGAAGAGGCAGGTCCAGGAGCTATGAATCGACCCCTGCAACCACAAATAGGTAAGTACAAATAGGTGAGTACACACACACACTCATATATATATATATATATATATATATATATATATATATATATATATATATATATATATATATATATATATATATATATATATATATATATATATATATATATATATATATATACATATATATACATATATATATGCAATAAGATCACAGTAAACAGGTGATTTCAGAATATGCAAAACAACTACTGTGAAAGAATAGAGAAATTCTGAGCTCTTTCGTGACTACTCACATTATCAAGGAACAATAAAAGTAATGCATCAAAGGAAGGCATATAAAGGGTCTAGACCACACCTCACTATCACATCCCACAACAAAGCAACACCTGACACGCGACTCATAAGAAAGAGAACACTGCAGCAGGCCCACTGGTCCTTCACACAACGCACAAACTATTCTATTTGTGGGTTGTGTGAATAACTTGTCTAGTTTGGCCAGTGGACCTACTGCAGTGTTCTCTTTCTTAAGAGTCGCGCGTCACGTGTTGCTTTGTTGTGGGATGTGATAGTGAGGTGTGGTCTAGACACTTAATATTCCTTCCTTTGATGCATTACTTTTATTGTTCCTTGATAATGTGAGTAGTCATGAAAGCGCTTGTAATTTCTCTATTCTTTCTCAGTGGTTGTTTTGCATATATATATATATATATATATATATATATATATATATATATATATATATATATATATATATATATATATATATATATATATATATATATATATATATAAATATATATATATATATATATAAATATATATATAAGTGAACAGTATTTAGATAAGGCTAAAGAGGTCTTTGTGGCATTTATGGATTTGGAAAAGGCGTATGACAGGGTGGATAGGGGGGCAATGTGGCAGATGTTGCAAGTGTATGGTGTAGGAGGTAGGTTACTGAAAGCAGTGAAGAGTTTTTACGAGGATAGTGAGGCTCAAGTTAGAGTATGTAGGAAAGAGGGAAATTTTTTCCCAGTAAAAGTAGGCCTTAGACAAGGATGTGTGATGTCACCGTGGTTGTTTAATATATTTATAGATGGGGTTGTAAGAGAAGTAAATGCGAGGGTCTTGGCAAGAGGCGTGGAGTTAAAAGATAAAGAATCACACACAAAGTGGGAGTTGTCACAGCTGCTCTTTGCTGATGACACTGTGCTCTTGGGAGATTCTGAAGAGAAGTTGCAGAGATTGGTGGATGAATTTGGTAGGGTGTGCAAAAGAAGAAAATTAAAGGTGAATACAGGAAAGAGTAAGGTTATGAGGATAACAAAAAGATTAGGTGATGAAAGATTGAATATCAGATTGGAGGGAGAGAGTATGGACGAGGTGAACGTATTCAGATATTTGGGAGTGGACGTGTCAGCGGATGGGTCTATGAAAGATGAGGTGAATCATAGAATTGATGAGGGAAAAAGAGTGAGTGGTGCACTTAGGAGTCTGTGGAGACAAAGAACTTTGTCCTTGGAGGCAAGGAGGGGAATGTATGAGAGTATAGTTTTACCAACGCTCTTATATGGGTGTGAAGCGTGGGTGATGAATGTTGCAGCGAGGAGAAGGCTGGAGGCAGTGGAGATGTCATGTCTGAGGGCAATGTGTGGTGTGAATATAATGCAGAGAATTCGTAGTTTGGAAGTTAGAAGGAGGTGCGGGATTACTAAAACTGTTGTCCAGAGGGCTGAGGAAGGGTTGTTGAGGTGGTTCGGACATGTAGAGAGAATGGAGCGAAACAGAATGACTTCAAGAGTGTATCAGTCTGTAGTGGAAGGAAGGCGGGGTAGGGGTCGGCCTAGGAAAGGTTGGAGGGAGGGGGTAAAGGAGGTTTTGTGTGCGAGGGGCTTGGACTTCCAGCAGGCATGCATGAGCGTGTTTGATAGGAGTGAAGGGAGACAAATGGTTTTTAATACTTGACGTGCTGTTGGAGTGTGAGCAAAGTAACATTTATGAAGGGATTCAGGGAAACCGGCAGGCCGGACTTGAGTCCTGGAGATGGGAAGTACAGTGCCTGCACTCTGAAGGAGGGGTGTTAATGTTGCAGTTTAAAAACTGTAGTGTAAAGCACCCTTCTGGCAAGACAGTGATGGAGTGAATGATGGTGAAAGTTTTTCTTTTTCGGGCCACCCTGCCTTGGTGGGAATCGGCAAGTGTGATAATATAATAATAATAAATATTATATATATATATATATATATATATATATATATATATATATATATATATATATATATATATATATATATATATATATATATATATTCATATATATATATATATATATATATATATATATATATATATATATATATATATATATATATATATATATATATATATATATATGCAAAACAACCACTCTGAAAGAATAGAGAAATTCCAAGCGCTTTCGTGACTACTCACATTATCAAGGAACTATGAAAGTGAAGCATCCAAGGAAGCTATATAAGGGGTCGGCCAGCACCTCACTAGCAGATCCCACAGCGGTTAAACACGTGACGCGCGGCGAGCCAACTTGGACAGGTCCTTTGCAAAACTCACCCCCAAGCTATTTATTTGTCCAGTGTATTATTAAATTCTACCCAAATTCTATTAATTATAAATGGATCTAATTTATATAAACCAAAGGAAATATATATATATATATATATATATATATATATATATATATATATATATATATATATATATATATATATATATATATATATATATATATATATATATATATATGTGTGTGTGTGTGTGTGTGTGTGTTAATGTTGCAGTTTAAAAACTGTAGTGTAAAGCACCCTTCTGGCAAGACAGTGATGGAGTGAATGATGGCGAAAGTTTTTCTTTTTCGGGCCACCCTGCCTTGGTGGGAATCGGCCAGTGTGATAATAATAAAATAATATATATATATATATATATATATATATATATATATATATTTATATATATATATCTATATATATATATATATATATATATATATATATATTATATATATATATATATATATATATATATATATATATATATATATATATATATATATATATATATATATATATATATATATATATAATATATATATATATATATATATATATATATATATATATATATATATATATATATATATATATATATATATATATATATATATATATATATATATATATATATATATATATATATATATATATACACGTACATGTACAAGCATATATATACACACCCCTTTGGGTTTTCTTCTATTTTCTTTCTAGTTCTTGCTCTTGTTTATTTCCTCTTATCTCCATGGGGAAGTGGAACAGAATTCTTCCTCCGTAAGCAATGCGTGTTGTAAGAGGCGACTAAAATGCCGGGAGCAAGGGGCTAGTAACCCCTTCTCCTGTATATATTACTAAATGTAAAAGAAGAAACTTTCGTTTTTCCTTTTGGGCCACCCCGCCTCGGTGGGATACAGCCAGTGTGTTGAAAGAAAGAATATATGTATAAATATATATATATATATATATATATATATATATATATATATATATATATATATATATATATATATATATTTATATTGGTGTAAATTGTGGGACCTATAGCCTCGGAGAAGTGGATAAAAGGGCATCAAGGAAGAATATTTGGATTTCTTAATGAAGCCGTTTGAATATTCCACTTCCCCTACCACACCACCTTTTCTTTCTTTTTATCAATAGGAATATTTTATTACATAATATGGTACAGATGATTTAAGAGATACATTGTTATTATAAAGGTGGCATATACAGTACATGCATATGAAGCAAGCATTACAACTTTGAACAGCCGCACTGAGCCGCTGGAACAGAAAACTAGCTGCCCTGGGATCCCTAGTTACCCTGATGAGTCTTTTTCCCAGCTCCTTAAGGAATTTAGATGCACTCTTTCCCCATGAGCCAAGGGTCTCTGAGCCTATGGGAACAAACATATAATGATGGGCAAGTTCTCCATATTTTCTAGACTTTTGGGACTCCCTGAAGCTGGCAGCTGCCCTCCTTCCTCCCTGGTGTATTGGAGATAGGTATCAGCCAAGGTAGATGCACAAGTATAGTCCCACACCACCTGCTTCCCATCTGTCCAGGCTTGAAGGGTGATACCATCTGGACGCTTCTGGCTGCCATCAAATCTGCATAGCTGGGGTGGCTCCCTTACTGCTGGGCATCCGGCTGTTGTGAGGCTCCCCTTGATAATGTTATTAACCTCCTCATGTCTTGCAATCTTTCCCTCGGATTTACGGCACACAAGATCATGGTACCCGAATCGGTCTGCTGCTTCACTGCCACAAATACACCTGTGTTCGGCGAGAATAGGGGCGGCAAGTCGAAGGGCAACACCAATCCGGATGGTCTGTGGGTCGAGGCGTGTGCCAAGGCTGGAGTTGGGAACAGGCAACAGAAAGTGCGCTGCATGAGGGGCTCTCACTGCCAGGAGGCGGGCTCTATCCTTCCCTGACACACTCTGAAGCATTGTTGAGGCAATATTTTCCACTATTGGACCATCCCAGTGCGATTGTTTGTAGTTGTTGGGGTTAGCAGGTCTGGTTTCAGAGCCCGTTAGATTATCCCAGATCATGGATCCGTCAATGAACTTTTGGTCGTGGACTCCAATCTTGTCACTAAGATGTTCAGGGAGAATCGCTTTTACAAGCCCTCTGGATGCAATACATGAGGACACAAAAGCAGGTAGTGTAATCTGTGATAACTTGCGGACACCAGTGCCTCCTAGTCTGACTGGAAGTGTAGCTTGGTTCCACTGCCCGTCTTTTAGAGTAAGGTTAAGTGCTTTCATACAAATCTGCCTCAGGATACTGTCATATTTGTACATTATAGGGTTATCATATGAAGGTGCACAATTTAGGAAATATGTCAACCTGGGCAGACTCAAGCACTTTGTGAGAAGGTACAAGGCATCGTGGGTGTCCAGATTGCCTATTCGTTGTTCCATTCTCCTTAACTCTTCCAATTTCTTCCTGAGAATTGTGTCAATGGCATCGCTTCCCAGAGGTGCTCCTAGCAAGACACTATTTGTGGGGGGCAATGACTGCTGCTCCTGGTAGTTTTGATCTCACTGCATTTATCACTTGTTGACTAACTGAGATGATTTCACATTTGGAAGAATTCAGGATGAGACCCATTTTCTGTCCCCGTGTCATTACCTGTGTAAGATCACGTAGGAGGGACTCCTTTGTACCTGCTAGTGTGCGAACATCTAGGAACCAGATGTTTAGCTCACTGGTCAGTCTGTGATTTCCCTAACTTCTATACAGAAGAGAAATGGTTCAAGAGGATCTCCTTGTTGGACACCCTCCGATGATGTGATTTCATGCTCTCCAAAGAGAAGCATTGATTCCTTGCTATACCCAGCTGAAACAAAAGGGAAGAGACCAGAGAACTGTTCTTGTACTGCTGCTAATACCATGTTTCTTTTCAGGAGATTAAATGCATTCTTAAAATCTAATTTTACCACTGCATTGTCCTCATGCAGGTTGTTGATATACGCCCTTGTTGCATGAACCGCTGCTTCACTTCCTTGAGAGACCCCAAAGCCAAGCTGGTTTGGTAGAAGCATCATGGCTGCCTGTGCACGAATACTTCGGACAGCAGCTTTGGATACGAGGCTGCGCAAAGTGTTGCCTACTGCAATTGGCCGAATTCCCCCATCCTTCTTTTTAAGTGCACAAAGTGTTGCACCAAAAAAGATAAGTCTAATTTCATCAGGAATCAGACCAGACAAGGAATTGTTGACGAACCTTGTGATCTCTGAAAGCATTGTCTCTGCAATTTTCCCAATAACTGGATTAACCATTTCTTTTAAATGCTGTGGCCTTATTCCAGTGTAACCCCCAGCAGAGCCAGATGGGAATGACATTATTACTTTGTAAATGTCTGAGTCTTCCACATTCAATGGTTCCACAGTGGGGACAGAGGTGTTGGAACTGTTGTTGCCACTGGTTTCCCTGGCAAGGTGCTTTCCTCTAAGTGTTTCAGCCGTGTCAGCAAATCTGGGAGCAACTGTATCTTCACTGGTAATAATTCTGACTGCCCCCACTGTGTCGCCCTCTTCAATTTTCTTGCTCACCTGGACTCTGACTTTTCCACTATCAGTGGAGTGAGTAGGGGTTCTGCCTCTCCCTTTTTTGTGTTGACGGGGAAGGCGAATGAGGTTATTAGCTCTAGGAAAATCTCTTAAGGATTTAATTATCATTGAGGCTAGCCTCTTATTACTTCTTTCCGGCACAGCTAAGCAGACATTGCCAAAAAGTAGCAAGTTATGCCATGCCTTGATGGTTGGTGGAGCATTTAAAATAGTGGAACCATCGTTTACTTTTTTCAGGAGGTCTGTAAGTTTCCCAGCTGCGTGTGGACGGGCTGCTTTGGGAATATGTGTGAGTGTCCTCGTACCTGTTGCTTTAATTGCTTCCAAGAGATTGTCTGATGAGATGAGATCTGTTGGAGTGGATTCAGATCCCTGAGGTGGCTCTGGATCATCACTTTCCACAGGAGGACATCCTGAACCAGGGCAACTACCGTATTTGCGGAGGAAACCATTATAGTTAAGACAACGAAGCTGTAAGCATGACCGACACTTGCCTCTCCTAGTATTGCCCGCAGTGCCATTTCCCTGGCTGCTTGCTTCCTCCTGGTTGGCATCCATCTGCTAGACTAGACAGTAGAAGTGGAGTATGACATGCTTGGTGGGTATGGTGCGTGGAAGGTAGTGAACTTGACCGTGGTGGCCTGGTGGAGTTTGAGGGGCTGGGAGGGGAAGGGGAAAACTTCCCCTGGGAATTGGGTGGCGGAGGCGCTGGTATTTAGGTGGGGGAGGTGCAGGTTGTTGAGTGGGGTTATCCCGGTGAGTACAATACACATGTGTTTGCACACTATATATTGTTCATACTGTCTTAAAATACACACAACATTATTTGTTTCCCATGTATACTATGAACAATGTGGGAATGGGCACTGCTGAACCAATGTTTTCACTCACCATCTAGATACACACCTCGCCTTTTCCACCCACTCCCGAGGCGTGGGGGAGGATGCACTGACTGGTCACTCCCTCGTTAACATTAATCCCACATAGTTTTTCCATAACATATGCCTCTAAATAGTCCATGCATCGACACAATCATTTCTAAGTTAACTGGAAGTATGGTGCATGGTGCTGGAGATAGATGTTTTTATAAGAGCTTTTCAAGGTTTGTATGTACGATAATCTTGGCCGGTACTCGTACACAGTGTAGGCCTTATTCTCCCCCACCTCCACTGGCCGTCTTCCTCACTACCACCACTCACCAACATTCACAAACTGCACAACACTTCCACAATTTACCTTGAAACGGTGCACTGAGATGTCTTCTCGCTTCAATGGAATCTTCCCAGAGTATTCACAATAAGTCCTGTTCAGTCTTAACCTGGTCAGCCTCCTGGCTGCACCATTCTTGTAGGGTTGGGTGGTCCTGTGGTTTAAAGCGTCATGTGGTTCTCGTTTACCATGAGGCAGGCCAGTACAACATGGGTTCGAATCCTTGGCTAGCGCAGTGTTGTTGTTGATCAATACCACTCGTTCATCGTTACAATAATATATAAATGCTGTTCATGAGGCTACTACACCAAACAGGGATGAGAATGAAATTAGCTTAGAAGCTCCCACACCTCCGTATGTCCTCGGATGGCGACCCAGCAACTAGCTGTGTGCTGGCTGCACCATTCTTGTAGGGTCAGGTGGGCCTGTGGTTTAAAGCATCATGTGGTTCTCGCTTACCATGAGGCAGGCCAGTACAACATGGGATCGAATCCTTGGCTAGCCCAGTGTTGTTATTGATCAATACCACTCGTCCGTTGTTACAATAATATATATATATATATATATATATATATATATATATATATATATATATATATATATATATATATATATATATATATATATATTATTGTAGGTAGTAGGTTGGTAGACAGCAACCACCCAGGGAAGTACTACTGTCCTGCCAGATGACTGTGAAACAGAAACCTGTAACTGTTTTGCATGATGGTAGGATTGCTGGTTTCTTTTTCTGTCTCATAAACACGCTAGATAATAGGGATATCTTGTTACTCCTACTTACACTTTGGTCACACTTCACAGACAAGTACATGCATATATATATATATACATACATCTAGGTTTTTCTCTTTTTTCAAAATAGCTCTTGTTCTTCTTTATTTCTTCTGTTGTCCATGGGGAAGTGGAAAAGAATTTTTCCTCCGTACGCCATGCATGTCGTATGAGGCGACTAAAATGCCGGGAGCGATGGGCTAGTAACGCCTTCTCCTGCAGACATTTACTAAAAAAGAGAAGAAGAAAAACTTTATAAAACTGGAATGCTTGAGTGTGCGTGGATGTAGTGCGGATGACAAGAAACAGATGATTGCTGTTGTTATGAATGAAAAGAAGTTGGATGTCCTGGCCCTAAGCGAAACAAAGCTGAAGGGGGTAGGGGAGTTTCGGTGGGAGAAATAAATGGGATTAAATTTGGAGTATTTGAGAGAGTTAGAGAAAAGGAAGGGGTAGCAGTAATGTTGAAGGATCAGTTATGGAAGGAGAAAAGAGAATGTGAATGTATAAATTCAAGAATTATGTGGATTAAAGTAAAGGTTGGATGCGAAAAGTGGGTCATAATAAGTGTGTATGCACCTGGAGAAGAGAGGAATGTAGAGGAGAGAGAGAGATTTTAGGAGATGCTAAGTGAATGTATAGGAACCTTTGAACCAAGTGAGAGAGTAATTGTGGTAGGGGACCTGAATGCTAAAGTAGGAGAAACTTTTAGAGGGTGTGGTAGGTAAGTTTGGGGTGCCAGGTGTAAATGATAATGGGAGCCCTTTGATTGAACTTTGTATAGAAATGGGTTTGGTTATAAGTAATACATATTTTAAGAAAAAGAGGATAAATAAGTATACAAGATATGATGTAGGGCGAAATGACAGAAGTTTGTTGGATAATGTATTGGTAGATAAAAGACTGTTAAGTAGACTTCAGGATGTACATGTTTATAGAGGGGCCACAGATATATCAGATCACTTTTTAGTTGTAGCTACACTGAGAGTAAAAGGTAGATGGGATACAAGGAGAATAGAAGCATCAGGGAAGAGAGAGGTGAAGGTTTATAAACTAAAAGAGGAGGCAGTTAGGGTAAGATATAAACAGCTATTGGAGGATAGATGGGCTAATGAGAGCATAGGCAATGGGGACGAAGAGGTATGGGGTAGGTTTAAAAATGTAGTGTTAGAGTGTTCAGTAGAAGTTTGTGGTTACAGGAAAGTGGGTGCTGGAGGGAAGAGGAGAGATTGGTGGAATGATGATGGAAGAAAAAGTTAGCATATGAGAAGTTTTTACAAAGTAGAAGTGATGCAAGGAGGGAAGAGTATATGGAGAAAAAGAGAGAGGTTAAGAGAGTGGTGAAGCAATGCAAAAAGAGAGCAAATGAGAGAGTGGGTGAGATGTTATCAACAAATTTTGTTGAAAATAAGAAAAAGTTTTGGAGTGAGATTAACAAGTTAAGGAAGCATAGAGAACAAATGGATTTGTCAGTTAAAAATAGGAGAGGAGAGTTATTAAATGGAGAGTTAAAGGTATTGGGAAGTTGGAGGGAATATTTTGAGGAATTGTTGAATGTTGATGAAGATAGGGAAGCTGTGATTTCTTGTATAGGGCAAGGAGGAATAACATCTTGTAGGAGTGAGGAAGAGCCAGTTGTGAGTGTGGGGGAAGTTCGTGAGGCAGTAGGTTAAATGAAAGGGGGTAAGGCAGCCATGATTGATGGGATAAAGATAGAAATGTTAAAAGCAGGTGGAGATATAGTTTTGGAGTGGTTGGTGCATTTATTTAATAAATGTATGGAAGAGGGTAAGGTACCTAGGGATTGGCAGAGAGCATGCATAGTTGCTTTGTATAAAGGCAAAGGGGACAAAAGAGAGTGCAAAAATTATAGGGGGATAAGTCTGTTGAATATACCTGGTAAAGTGTATGGTAGAGTTATTATTGAAAGAATTAAGAGTAAGACAGAGAATAGGATAGCAGATGAACAAGGAGGCTTTATGAAAGGTAGGGGTGTGTGGACCAGGTGTTTACAGTGAAACATATAAGTGACCAGTATTTAGATAAGGCTAAAGAGGTTTTTGTGGCATTTATGGATTTGGAAAAGGCGTATGACAGGGTGGATAGGGGGGCAATGTGGCAGATGTTGCAGGTGTATGATGTAGGAGGTAGGTTACTGAAAGCAGTGAAGAGTTTTTACGAGGATAGTGAGGCTCAAGTTAGAGTACGTAGGAAAGACGGAGATTATTTCCCAGTAAAAGTAGGCCTTAGACAAGGATGTGTGATGTCACCGTGGTTGTTTAATATATTTATAGATGGGGTTGTAAGAGAAGTAAATGCGAGGATCTTGGCAAGAGGCGTGGACTTAAAAGATAAAGAATTACACATAAAGTGGGAGTTGTCACAGTTGCTCTTTGCTGATGACACTGTGCTCTTGGGAGATTCTGAAGAGAAGTTGCAGAGGTTGGTGGATGAATTTGGTAGGGTATGCAAAAGAAGAAAATTGAAAGTGAATACAGGAAAGAGTAAGGTCATGAGGATAACAAAAATATTAGGCGATGAAAGATTGGATATCAGATTGGAGGGAGAGAGTATGGAGGAGGTGAATGTATTCAGATATTTGGGAGTGGACGTGTCAGCGGATGGGTCTATGAAAGATGAGGTGAATCATAGAATTGATGAGGGGAAAAGGGTGAGGGGTGCACTTAGGAGTGTGTGGAGACAAAGAACTTTGTCCTTGGAGGCAAAGAGGGGAATGTATGAGAGTATAGTTTTACCAACGCTCTTATATGGGTGTGAAGCATGGGTGATGAATGTTGCAGCGAGGAGAAGGCTGGAGGCAGTGGAGATGTCATGTCTGAGGGCAATGTGTGGTGTGAATATAATGCAAAGAATTCGTAGTTTGGAAGTTAGGAGGAGATGCGGGATTACCAAACTGTTGTCCAGAGGGCTGAGGAAGGGTTGTTGAGGTGGTTCGGACATGTAGAGAGAATGGAGCGAAACAGAATGACTTCAAGAGTGTATCAGTCTGTAATGGAAGGAAGGCGGGGTAGGGGTCGGCCTAGGAAAGGTTGGAGGGAGGGGGTAAAGGAGGTTTTGTGTGCGAGGGGCTTCTACTTCCAGCAGGCATGCGTGAGCGTGTTTGATGGGAGTGAATGGAGACATATGGTTTTTAATACTTCACGTGCTGTTGGAGTGTGAGCAAAGTAACCTTTATGAAGGGATTCAGGGAATCGGCAGGCCGGACTTGAGTCCTGGAGATGGGAAGTACAGTGCCTGCACTCTCAAGGAGGGGTGTTAATGTTGCACTTTAAAAACTGTAGTGTAAAGCACCCTTCTGGCAAGACAGTGATGGGGTGAATGATGGTGAAAGTTTTTCTTTTCCGGGCCACCCTGCCTTGGTGGGAATCAGCCAGTGTGTTAATAAATAAATAAAATAATATATATATATATATATATATATATATATATATATATATATATATATATATATATATATATATATATATATATATATATATATATATATATATATATATATATATATATTTATATATATATATATATACATATATATATATATATGTATATATATATATATATATATATATATATATATATATATATATATATATATATATATATATATATATATATATACACACACAAATGTTTATATCATTGAACCACGCAGAAACACGGGGATCTGAACACTCGTTTGTAGCTGTTGACGAGTGTAGCTTAGCTCACACCGTGATGCCTAAACCACTTAGCCACAGATGCCTCATAACAGTAGGTATCCTGGCTGCAAATAATGTTGCTTCCTAGCGCCAGGCACACCAGTGAGCCTCAGACATGGTCTCCGGCTACTTCATTCTCCTCGTGTATGTTTTGGCCTCAGGAAGAAACATGGCTTATAACCAGCTTACCTTGTGTTCTGAGGCGCCTGTAGCTAAGTGGTTTAAGGTTCCAGCTGTGTGATTCCTCTCTATATTCGAGTGATGAAGCCTGCAGCCAAGCTAAACGTTTCATCAGTAAAGTCTTTTAAGTGTTGTACATGTGTTTTATCAACTTGTCGGTATTCTATACCATTTATGATGTAACACAAGACTAAAATGCAGGATGCACTCACACAAGACTAAGATACAGGATGCACTCACTCAAGGCTAAGACGTAGGGTACACTCACACAAGAGTAAGAAGCAGGTTACACTTACAGAAGACTAAGACGCAGGATGCGCTCACACAAGACTAAGACGCAGGATGCGCTCACACAAGACTAAGACGCAGGATGCACTCACTCAGAGCTAAGACGCAGGATACACTCATAAAAGACTAAGAAGCAGGGTGCACTCACACAATAAATTTATTGGGTGAGTAAAGTCGCTCATTTGAATCCTTCATGATTTGTCTCGCCTAATTATACAGTAAACACAATTTATGACAATTAACGTTTCCTTTCTCATTAAAAAAGAAGATTTAGAGGACAGTTAATTTCTCAGACATTTGGTTTCTACATTGTATGTTAAGAAGGCTTCTTAATATTATGTTTATTAATTGAATATCATATTTTAGAAGTTCATCGCAGGTGATCCTCGCCTTGTATGGGATTATCTCTGTGTGTTTACTTCTGTTTACCTATTTACGTTTACCCATTTACGTTTACCCATTTGCTTTTATTTATTTGTGTTTACATATCCGTCTTTACCTATGTGTGGTAATCTGTTTGCAGTTAATACGAATGATGTTTGTTTGTTTGTAGGTTTCTGACAAGCGCTTAGGTTCAATAGGTCGTCAAATATTATGTTTAAGTTTCCATTGGTCGCATCACTTACTAACTACTCTCCGACACAACTCCAGCAATCGTCAACTCGTGGAGAAAAACTGTTTTTAGTTTCCTTATGGAGACTTATTATGCGTTCATATTATAAGTTCTTCTTGCTGATATGCAATTATTCTTCTTAATTGTGTCTCTTGCCTTTTAATATTTTACGTGTGTATAATCTCTTATATTTACTTTCTGTAAACTAGCTGGTGCATGAAGGAGTAAGCATATTATTTAACAACGGTTCGCTCGCTACGGGGCTTTTCCAAGTTCTGCACCTACAGCGACGCTTCGTTAATTAAAAGTGTTACTCTGTTTATGTCTCTTTGATTCACCATTTATCTTCTGCCTAACTAACACACGATCATTATTTTCAACCTTATATCTTAAGTAATTAATTTCTAACCTATGAAAACATTTTTGTAGCATGTCTTTTAACTTACATTTTTATCTATATTGATTAGTCGAGATCGATTGGGGTAGGTTGTCCCAAACGGATTCCTCGCACAGCAATTCAATATTTCTTAAAGGTTAAGTACACAGAGGTTAATGGACTCGGGAAAGCCTTCAGTAACTCAATAATCTACAATAAGCCACAGATTTCTGAAACTTCTTCTCTCTGCTCGCTACCGAAGAACCCAAAATAATATCCGTAACGGTGGTGTTAAATATGAATTGTATGGTAAGATGATGAACATCAGTCATCAGGTAAACAGCGCAGAATACTTTCCACAAATAACCCGCACATAGAAAACTTATTTGCTATTTGTTTATTGTTCCCTTTAGTTCTTCAGAATACTTTCAAATGGGCGAGACAGTATAAACATTGAGAAAAATATAATTTAATGTATAATTAAATTTAATTATTGGATTTCATGAATATATGTGCAGTATAACGTGTCAGAAACCGATAAATAATGTTTGGAACAGATGAAATTTCTGGATGTCACGCCAGCGGAAGTACATTAGGAATTAGCTTGAAGAGCACAGAAGATTACCTGTGAACAATAAATTATATCATCGGAACGAAGCATAATGTAGCGATTCTTTCAATGAAATAATTAGAATTTAGGGACAATGAAAAATTATTCACGATAAAACTTAAATTAACTGCAAGCAATTAATGTCTCTATTTTTTTTAATATTATATATATATATATATATATATATATATATATATATATATATATATATATATATATATATATATATATATATATATATATATATATATATATATATATATATATATATATATATATATATATATATATATATATATATATATATATATATATATATATATATATATATATATATACGCATATATATATATATATATATATATATATATATATATATATATATATATATATATATATATATATATATATATATATATATATATATATATATATATATATATATATATATATATATATGCAAAACAACCACTCTGAAAGAATAGAGAAATTCCAAGCGCTTTCGTGACTACTCACATTATCAGAAGAAGAGCAGAGTATATGGAGAGTAAAAGAAGGGTGAAGAGAGTGGTGAGAGAGTGCAAAAGGAGAGCAGATGAAAGAATGGGAGAGGCACTGTCAAGAAATTTTAATGAAAATAAGAAAAAATTTTGGAGTGAGTTAAACAAGTTAAGAAAGCCTAGGGAAAGTATGGATTTGTCCGTTAAAAACAGAGTAGGGGAGTTAGTAGATGGGGAGAGGGAGGTATTAGGTAGATGGCGAGAATATCTCGAGGAACTTTTAAATGTTGAGGAAGAAAGGGAGGCGGTAATTTCATGCACTGGCCAGGGAGATATACCATCTTTTAGGAGTGAAGAAGAGCAGAATGTAAGTGTGGTGGAGGTACGTGAGGCATTACGTAGAATGAAAGGGGGTAAAGCAGCTGGAACTGATGGGATCATGACAGAAATGTTAAAAGCAGGGGGGGATATAGTGTTGGAGTGGTTGGTACTTTTGTTTAATAAATGTATGAAAGAGGGGAAGGTACCTAGGGATTGGCGGAGAGCATGTATAGTCCCTTTATATAAAGGGAAAGGGGACAAAAGAAATTGTAAAAATTATAGAGGAATAAGTTTACTGAGTATACCAGGAAAAGTATACGGTAGAGTTATAATTGAAAGAATTAGAGGTAAGACAGAATGTAGAATTGCGGATGAGCAAGGAGGCTTCAGAGTAGGTAGGGGATGTGTAGATCAAGTGTTTACATTGAAGCATATATGTGAACAGTATTTAGATAAAGGTAGGGAAGTTTTTATTGCATTTATGGATTTAGAAAAGGCATATGATAGAGTGGATAGAGGAGCAATGTGGCAGATGTGGAGAAATTTTCTCCAGGAGGGGGGTATCAGCCCCCTTCAGCCCCCTCAGCCCCTTTCAGCCCTGAGGGGCCAAGCCCTCTCAGAAGGGGCGAGCATCTTGTTTACTACTAGAGTGAGTAATTGATCACAGATGCTATGCGACATAGTCAAGTGACCTCTGCTCCTTGCAGCGGTGTTGCAAAGTGTATTTTTATAAGAGACAGTACATCTCTTACTTAGCAGGACAATTAAGGAAAATCCTGTTCCCACTTTATTACCATAGTAAAGATAGTGTACATTGTTGTCTATGCTTAAGACAGCAAGAAACAAACATTCTGCTTTGCTTCATCGAGGAGGTGACAAGGATGCAAGGTACTAGGTCAGCGTTTTTTTTTTGTGCTAGGGCAGTGACGGCTTGGGGCGGTGTGGCATCTTTGACTCTAAGGAGAGTGACACTGACGCCAGGATAACTAGCAAAGAACACTGATCTGTGCGTTAGTGTGAACAAAGTGTCTCAAACACAATAAACACTTAAGAGAAGTGTGATCAGCTTCTCTTGTGATACATTGTGAACAATAAAGACAAATCTTGTGGAACATAGTGTACCAGTGTGCGTTTCCTAGACAATGGAAGACGTGGACATCCAAGGACACTTCAGCTTCTATCAAGTCACCGATACCTGTCGAAGGTGTTGAGAACACCATAGCTCACGCTACAAGAGCAAGGTATGTTACGAATTTCTTGTAGATCGGGGGACTGCGCAGTTCTTGAGTCGCAAGGAGTTTGTAATCAACCTATAGTCGGCAGTAAGGTGTGGACTTTTGAGTCCAAACAAGTACGTACATCGTCAGCCACCAGTGTATGAAATATGCTGACATAACACCCCCTCGGGGTAATTTATAACTTACAAATTATATTTTTTTGACAGCCCATGTTGAGATGGTTTCGACAGCTTCTAGACCTCGTCTGCAGGGGCGGCTGTGTAGACGATTTGCTGTCATTTATCAGCTAAGTGTTTCCTATATTTATATATATAAATTACACATAGTTGGTAAGGCCAATATCTTCAACAGCAGATGTTGCAAGTTTATGGAATAGGTGGTAAGTTACTAAATGCTGTAAAGAGCTTTAATGAGGATAGTGAGGCTCAGGTTAGGGTGTGTAGAAGAGAGGGAGAATATTTCCCGGTAAAAGTAGGTCTTAGACAGGGATGTGTAATGTCACCATGGTTGTTTAATATTTTTATAGATGGGGTTGTAAAAGAAGTAAATGCTAGGGTGTTCGGGAGAGGGGTGGGATTAAATTATGGGGAATCAAATTCAAAATGGGAATTGACACAGTTACTTTTTGCTGATGATACTGTGCTTATGGGAGATTCTAAAGAAAAATTGCAAAGGTTAGTGGATGAGTTTGAGAATGTGTGTAAAGGTAGAAAGTTGAAAGTGAACATAGAAAAGATTAAGGTGATGAGGGTATCAAATGATTTAGATAAAGAAAAATTGGATATCAAATTGGAGAGGAGGAGTATGGAAGAAGTGAATGTTTTCAGATACTTGGGAGTTGACGTGTCGGCGGATGGATTTATGAAGGATGAGGTTAATCATAGAATTGATGAGGGAAAAAAGGTGAGTGGTGCGTTGAGGTATATGTGGAGTCGAAAAACGTTATCTATGGAGGCAAAGAAGGGAATGTATGAAAGTATAGTAGTACCAACACTCTTATATGGATGTGAAGCTTGGGTGGTAAATGCAGCAGCGAGGAGACGGTTGGAGGCAGTGGAGATGTCCTGTCTAAGGGCAATGTGTGGTGTAAATATTATGCTGAAAATTCGGAGTGTGGAAATTAGGAGAAGGTGTGGAGTTAATAAAAGCATTAGTCAGAGGGCAGAAGAGGGATTGTTGATGTGGTTTGGTCATTTAGAGAGAATGGATCAAAGTAGAATGACATGGAAAGCATATAAATCTATAGGGGAAGGAAAGAGGGGTAGGGGTCGTTCTCGAAAGGGTTGGAAAGAGGGGGTAAAGGAGGTTTTGTGGGCGAGGGGCTTGGACTTCCAGCAAGCGTGCATGAGCGTGTTAGATAGAAGTGAATGGAGACGAATGATACTTGGGACCTGACGATCTGTTGGAGTGTGAGCAGGGTAATATTTAGTGAAGGGATTCAGGGAAACAGGTCATTTTCATATAGTCGGACTTGAGTCCTGGAAAAGGGAAGTACAATGCCTGCACTTTAAAGGAGGGGTTTGGGATATTGGCAGTTTGGAGGGATATGTTGTGTATCTTTATACGTATATGCTTCTAAACTGTTGTATTCTGAGCACCTCTGCAAAAGCAGTGATAATGTGTGAGTGTGGTGAAAGTGTTGAATGATGATGAAAGTATTTTCTTTTTGGGGATTTTCTTTCTTTTTTGGGTCACCCTGCCTCGGTGGGAGACGGCCAACTTGTTAAAAAAAAAAAAAAAAAAAAAATTAATATATATATATATATTATATATATATATATATATATATATATATATATATATATATATATATATATATATATATATATATATATATATATATCAAGGTTATAACTTTTTTACTACGTAATATTCCTGTACCTTAATCGGATGAACTTTTGCCTAAAAGTAAAGAAATGACCTTTCATTTCAATATCTTTTTAGAAAATGTCGTCCCTAAATGAAAAAAAAAACGAGTAACGAAAACAAGTAACTTGAATGCATATTGCATGTAATATTAATAACAAATAAAACAGCTTACAGCATCATTGTTATCATGTGTGTATATATATTACTACTTATTGCTTAGAATAAAAGGAAGTTGCAGTTTGTTTTTGTTTCTGCAGACAACATACAGTTCCTGCATAACTTTAATTGCACGTTCAGCACACTGATTACTTCTTGGTATATTGAGTTCGGACGCCTCCTGCTTCCAGTAATTTTTCAATGAGTTCAGTGCTTTTTTGTAAGGTTTAAATATTTCTGACAAATTCTTGAAGTCATTTTCATCGTACATCTGATTAGTAAACCAATAATCTGTCCAGGCGTATGAAATGAATCTACATATCTTCTCCAAAGTCTTCCGTCTTGTAGGTATAAGAATGAATTCAAGAATAGCTAGAATGGCTCTTGAATTCCACCTCGCATTGTTGATGTTTGGAATCTTCTGAAAGTTAATCAAAGGAAAGTGCCCTTTTTCTTCATAGAATCTAAACACTAGTGTTAGATGGTACAAAAACTTCATATCATCTCTCCATCCTGATTTGTGGAGGATCTCTTTTGTTCCATTAACAAATTATGCCTTTAGTTCCTCATAATTCTTCACCAGTTGGGATACAAATGGATACTCGATGTTTGGAGAACTGGTTGTAGCACCAAGATTTTCATCCATTACCAAACGGAGAATCCTGTCCAGAACGTGATGCTGACAACTGATAAATTGTTCTGATATCTATGTTCTTTATGGTAGTGTCTTGTGTGACATAATTAAATCTGAATTTCTGAAACAGATGTAACGGCAATAAGTTGATTTATTTGCTCATATAGCTTTTTATATATAGCAAGATTTGGATTGATCTACAAACTCTAGACCGTTTCAGAAATTTCTTAACAGTTCTAGAAACTGGAAAAGTTTACAGTGACATGAATGTCAAATACTGACAATAAAACCCACACTGCTAGGCTATACCTGTTAATATATTGTCAGACAAGCGGTGCTCACTGATTCACTCCTCTGTGAAATACAATGAGAAAATGATAACAATAGTAGACGCCAGTATACAGAGTTGTTACTTATGATTAGTAAAGTAAATATATGGTGATTAACATTTTTCATTAATTTGGTTTGCTAATTAGTACTTTCCTGAGTTGCTACTTACGAGTAGTAATGCAGATATATGGTGATTCATAGTTTTTATTTAGGGGTGACCTTTTTTGAAAACTAAGGGGAATTAGGGACTTTTTCATTGTTTTTAAAAAAAAGTTCATCGATGTATGACACAGGAAATGTTTTATTTGGAAAAAAAGTAAAAGCGTTTTAACCCTGTAATACATGTTATACATATTATAACCCTGTAATACATATTATACATACATGCATATTCAGTAGCGCAGGCCGACAAGTGGTAATTTAAGAAATGTTTTTAGCAGAGAAAATCTTTTAAAATACTACGCTTCTAAACAAAACTTAGGAAATTCAAACTCTTTATTAGAAAAAAGAAGTGTTTGCAATGCGTGTAACTTTACTTACCATGACTAATGCATTCCTGAAGCAACTCCCTGCTTCATTACTTGCTCACAAGTGTTAATAAGTCATTCGCAGGTGCGTTCTTTGCTAATGAACAGACTCATCACAACCACAGTCAAAACTGTTGTATTGACTTACCTCAGCCACACTCCAGAATGTATTCATTACTAGTCACGTTCATTCATAATCTTCAATATTAATGACCCATCTACTCACGTTCATACCTCAGCTTGTTTGTAGGTTCATCAGGGCCACGCTCAACACTGTTAACTTACCCAAGCCTAATATTGACTCTGACGCAAAGAAAAAAAAAAGAGCGGTATTTAACGTATTAATAACTTGTGGGAAGGTGGTCACCCACAGCACCACCTTGCATGATGGTGGACACCCACAGCACCACCTTGCATGAAGGTGGCCACCCACAGAACCACCATGCATGAAGGTGGCCACCCACAGAACCATTTTGCATGAAGGTGGCCACCCACAGCAGCAACATGTGTGATGGTGGCCACCCTCAGCAGCACCATGTGTGAAGGTGGCAACTTTCAACAGCACCACCTTGTGGGAAGGTGGCCACCCTCAGCACCACCTTGTGGGAAAGTGGCCACCCTCAGCAGCACCATGTGTGAAGGTGGCCAAACTCAGCATCACCTTGTGGGAAGGTGGCCACCCTCAGCAGCACCATGTGTGAAGGTGACCAGGCTCAGCACCACCTTGTGGGAAGGTGGCCGCCCTCAGCAGCACCATGTGTGAAGGTGGCCACCCTCAGCAGCAATATTTGTGAAGGTGGCCACCCTTAGCAGCACCATTTGTGAAGGTGGCTGCCCGTAGCAGCACCATGTGCAAAAGCTGCCACTTTCAACAGCACCACCTTGTGGGAAGGTAGCCACCCTCAGCACTGCCTTGTGGGAAGGTGGCCACCCTCAGCACCACCTTGTGGGAAGGTGGCCACCCTCAGCAGTTGGATGTGAGTAAACTTGTTACTGAAGAGTAAACACTGCTATGTTTGCAGCCTTGTTACAGGGAGGCAAACATTGAGATGTTTGCCTCCTTCCTCGCCTCGCTCCTGCCTCTCCCAAGATATAGCTTTTATTGCAGTCATCATCATCATCCAGAGAAATAAGAATGGTTCCTCTGTCTCTTCTCCATTGTTTTCACCGTGATTTTTAATCAGCATTTGTTTGATGTGCAGAAGTCTTAACCTTGTGAAAATCCTGCTGATTCACGAAGGAAACACAAGGTAGCTTTATACACTTCTCGTTCTTAGGTTGTTAATGACTCTGCTATGCTGAAAGTGTGCTGTGAATCAACACTGTTGTTCGGAGCATTTTGTTGGTGATAGTCTTGTTAAGCAGCACATTTTCCTCGCTGATATTTGATTACTGCTATGATGTATGCCTCATTTTTTTTCCTCTCTTGCTGATTTATGCTCTAGTTTTTTAATGTTTATTGTAAGCTTTTTTTTTTATTAAGTTTCTGTTACTATTCTCGCTCGAGAGGAGGAAAGTACAACGAAGATATTTTCTTTTGGATTTTCACTTTTACAATAGCGGTAGAAGTTACTTGGAACTTGTGTTTCCTTAATGGCACAATGACTCCGTTGTTGTGCCATTAAGGTTGTTGCAGTAAAAAAAATGTAACTATATTGGAGTTACAAGCATTTTATATTCAGAATAGGTTGTAGTTCTCTAGTAGAAAAATACTTGTTTAATCTCAACAGTGACAGGAGATGCAAGAACTGGCGACCCATTTGATCAATGTGGAAAATTTGCTTGTTTCAAATTGGACATATGCTACGCAATTTAGCGTTCGTCTACTGCTCTTGGTGAGGGATATCCTAGCCGTCCAGGGTGGCAGCGTTGGGCAGCTAGTGAAGGAGACTTGAGAATACGCTTCGGTCTATCCTAAACCATTATCGATTCACGGTTGAACTATGGGTATGTTGGGAACTGGTACAGCCAGAGCACACAACATTTATTCTTAATGGGTAAAGGACTATGAAATTAGGCAATGTTTTTAATTCGCAGAGGCAGTCAGGTAAGCTTGATCACCTCCTTGCTGCACCGGTCATCACTCCTGTCATCTTTGTTTACCATAAAATCTATTATACATTAAGTGGCTGTGAAAATTATTTTGATGCTGTTTTTCAATATTAGGTATTGTGATTCTAACCATAAAAATGACGACTTCCAAAATTGATGTTGATGATGTTATTCACACTGTACTTGTCAATACTGACTCAATAGCATTATTGCCAACGAGTGAGTTTCAAACACAAAACTCGGCTTTTGTGTGGTCTAATCAACTGCATGGAGAAAAACTTTCATTAATAAATAACTGACATGAAAATTTACTGTTATAATGCTGTATTTTTTGGCAGTTTAATTCTCAGTTCCAATATTTGTCGTGTTTTAGCATTTTATATAAAAAAAAATCCGGTAAACATCGCCAGTAAACGAAGCAAACTTAACGGTGCATAAATTCTCTAGAGTCAAATTTTATGTAAAGTTCTCATTGTGTTAAAATATTTGCAAGACTTGTAGTATATGATCGTCTTAGCAATTATTTTATAAAGATGCTTCGCTAGGCATTCCCGAGGTGGGTCATTGTAGTGGCTTCCAGAATTATTTTTTTCTTCTTCGACTTATTTTCGTCCAGTTATTGAAACCACTGCCAGTAACCTGGAATGACTCTAATAACCTCCAAAACCCTCAGCAGCGTTGCTTCGATGTTGCTTCCTAATTCAACGACGATGGAGACTGCAAGTCAAGTGTGCAGGTGCTGATGATATCCCATGGTGAAACAAGCCTGAATTTCAGTTAAATCACGTTAAATCAATTTCAGTTCATCTCTTCTGAACGGATTCAGTATTTAATGGTTGATGCATCTGATGCCCTCAAGTTTTGTTGTATGTGGCTACATTTGCCAATAAAGTAAAATATCTAAAAAAAACTTCTTCTTCTTCTTATGACCAGAGCTTTGATAAGATGGGTTAGGAAGAAGGATGGGTAAGGATAGAAATATTGGAAAAGGGTGGGAGGGGGGAGAGAGGTAGGATATAAAAGGTAAGTGACCCAACCACTTTGGTGTAATTTAAAAAGTGTATGTGAGATAAGATATTCTTGAAGGAGTATAATACTAACCCATCAGAGTCACATAGATATAACAGATATATAAGTACATGACTCTGAATTGGTAGTAAATATACAAGGTGCAATTGCAATTTTTTTTTTTCTGCGATTGCACAACGGACATTTAATCGACAATGAAGGCAATAATTTCCTGGCCAGTTTAAAAAGAATTACTTGACAATGGCTTCTTACAGGTGGCGTCCCGCCATAGTAAATATAACATAATTTTTACAGTAGATTGTTATATGTCTCCCTAATTGGGGGCGATGATTTTCTCAGTAAACATAGAAGGGTTCTGGTGTTACCCAATCTTCTTCATCAGGGAGGTTGGAATTCGCGCCATTACCGGAGAATGAATCTTCTAAAGAATAACCTAAGAATGATTCTTCTGAACGGCTTTAAACCTTAAATGCTTGTGTATCATAATTAAAAGTTTATATTGATTCCGGGCCGTGTGGGTTCTAGTTTGCCAGTTTTCTTAGAGCAATTTTGTCAAATTGGATTTTTTAAATTAAAAAAATAATATATTTTTTTTATTTTCGATACGATGATTTGCGAATACTTCTTCAGTTTGGCTTCAGATCTTCAGTGCTAGTATTTAACTCCATTACAAACTTATGTCATAATCTGCACTGCTGCAGTCGCGTGCACTGAGGTAGAGGCGGCTGGGCTATACAATACAGGGATAGATATTATGGACCGAAGAAAATGCACTTAATTTATTTTAATACTTTTAACTGCTAGATAAACCTGATACGTCTGATACTGAGCAATTTGATAATTTTTGATGAAATATTCGATGTTTGGGTCCAAATATTTGTAGGTCATGGGAAATAATGCGAAATATCGCTCCATAAACTTTGTATATAAGTGTACATAATGCCAGACATTATTATGTACTAGTAATACCACACTATATCCCACCCTTGTATAACTAATTTAACATGAATGGAAATTCAAAATGTATCTTTACAACATGTGGATATCACTGAAAAACGAAGATGTCATTTTTATAGCATTTTAACCCTTTTGTGATGCTTCTGCTTGATGCGATTTGAGCCTGTGAACGCCCGTCCAGTTACCGAACCATCATTGAGGGAGCGTTTATGAGTGCTTAGCTGACACCCATGGTCAGGAAATAAACCTAAGAGATGGGCAAACACAGAAAGAGAGAGAGAGAGAGACAGACAGAGAGAGAGAGAGAGAGAGAGAGACAGACAGACAGAGAGAGAGAGAGAGAGAGAGAGAGAGAGAGAGAGAGAGAGAGAGAGAGACTGAACTACTGAGAATCCCTGACCGTTACTAGGGCAACAGAGCCAGCAGCGAGGACAAGTACTCTTGGTAGGGATCGACAGGGATCGGGACGGACCTAGGCCAGAACAAATCCTGTGAAACACAACCCAAATCAACTAAAATATAGTTACGTTTGGCACCAGCGCACACGCTCTGCTGGGTGCAGAGTTCTCTCTCGACTCCACAGCAGACTTGTCAGACCCGTTGGCTCCTTAGAGCAATATAATAATAATAATAATAATAATAATAATAATAATAATAATAATAATAATAATAATAATAATAATAATAATACTCAAATCAGGTGAGATCAAGGTCATTAATTTTTCACCTCTTCCTCCTCCTCCTCCTCCTAATTTTTTACCTTTTATCGACTACCTCTTGAGTCACATCTCATCATCTTTTGACACCACTGATGGAGATTGTCTCCATTTACTTCCTTCACTTAGTACGACACAACAGCAGATTTTACAAACAACTCGTCTTTCCCTTGTTCTAAATGAGTCAACAGATTGTTGAACTTGTAACAAACAGTTGTATCTTTTCAAGAAAAATATTGGGAATCTGAACGTGTAATAGCATAATGCGAGCAGATAAATGAGACAAATGTGCAACATTCGGGTATCTTTATTCTGGAAACGTTTCGCCAGCCAGTGGCTTCTTCAGTGGCTTCTTCAGTGGCTTCTTCAGTGGTTTCTCCCCCTACCACTGCTCCACCTCATCTGTCATCAGTATATAAGCTACGTCCTCGCGAACACCTGCAGTATACCTGGAGAGGGTTTCAGGGGTCAATGCCCCCGCGGTCCGGTCTGTGACCTGGCCTCGAATGCTGCACTTTTTCCAGGATTGATGGACTGATCACATCTAGTTTAGGCTGAGGGACTGATTACCTCAAACTCCTCCTCATCTTTTCTCTGCACTGGACTGAAGAAGCCACCGGGTGGAGAAACGTTTCCAGAATATAGCTACCCAAATTTCGCGCAAGCGTACTCAATAACTTGTCGGTTTTAGAAACCGTTTATTCACATAATGCGAGCTCACTATAGCTGTGTTAAATTTAGGAATGTACAGTAGGAAGCTTATGTGGAGAAATTTTCTCCAGGAGGGGGGTATCAGCCCCCTTCAGCCCCTTTAAGCCCCCTTCAGCCCCTGTCAGCCCTGAGGGGCCCAGCCCTCTCAGAAGGGGCAAGCATCTTGTTTACTGCTACAGCAAGTAATTGATCCCAGATGCAGTACCAGTATGCGATGTGGTCAAGCGACCGCATCTACTTGCAAGACTCCAGTGTTGCAAAGTGTAATTTAATAAAAGACAGTCCATCTCTTACCTTAGCAGGACAATTAAGGAAAATCCTGCTCCCACTTTATTACCATGGTAAAGATAGTGTACATTGTTGTCTATGCTTAAGACAGCAAGAATCAAGCATTCTGCTTTGCTTCATGGAAGAAGTGGCAAGGAAGCAAAAGTACTAGGTCAGCTTTTCCTTTATGTGCTAGGGGCAGTGACGGTGTAGGGCGGTGTGAGGCAGATTACTTTTGACTCTACTGAGAGTCACACTGACGCCAGGATAACCAACAAAGAACACTGATCCGTGTGCTAGTGTGAACAAAGTGTCTCATAAAACACAATAAATACATACAGAGAAGGGTGATCAGCTTCTTCAGCGATAAGATTGTGAACAATAAAGACAAATCTTTTGGAACATGGTGTACCAGTGTGTGTATTCCTAGACTATGGAAGATGTGCACATCCAAGGACACTTCAGCTTCTATCAAGTAACCGATACCTGTCGAGGGTGTGAAGAACACCATAGCTCATGCTACAAGAGCAAGGTAGGTTACAGATTTCTTGAAGAACAGGGGACTGCGCAGTTCTTGTGTCGCAAGGAGTTTGTAATCAACCTATAGTCGGCAGTGAGGTGCGGACTTTTGAGTCCACACAAGTATGTACGTCAGTCATCAGTGAATGAAATATGCTGATATAACACCCCCTAGGGGTAATTTATGATTAACCTAATATTCATTTACAGCCCGTTGTGAATGGATGATACAGCTTCTCAAGACCTCGTCTGCAGGGGCGGCTGTGCAGGTGATGAGCTGTGTTTCTAAGCTAAGTTTTCCCTATATTTAAACTATAAACTTAGCTGGTACACCATTTCTCAACAGCTTACTTGAAAATTCATCAACTGGCTTAACCAAAGTGATTAGGGCTGTGGGCTTGAATTACGCTTGACTCAGGCTCGAATCCCTGCACATCTTTCAGTAAGTTACAACTGTTCATAATGTTATTTTCTTCTACACACACACACACACACACACACACACACACACACACACACACACACACACACACACACACACACACACACACACACACACAAACCTACTGGAGTTCTATGACATGATGACAGCAGTAAGACAAGAGAGAGAGGGGTGGGTGGACTGCATATTCTTGGACTGCAAGAAGGCGTTTGACACAGTTCCACACAAGAGATTGGTGCAAAAACTGGAGGACCAAGCAGGGATAACAGGGAAGGCACTACAATGGATCAGGGAATACTTGTCAGGAAGGCAGCAGCGAGTCATGGTACGTGGCGAGGTGTCAGAGTGGACACCTGTGACCAGCGGGGTCCCACAGGGGTCAGTGCTAGGACCAGTGCTGTTTCTGGTATTTGTGAACGACATGACGGAAGGAATAGACTCTGAGGTGTCCCTGTTTGCAGATGACGTGAAGTTGATGAGAAGAATTCACTCGATCGAAGACCAGGCAGAACTACAAAGGGATCTGGACAGGCTGCAGACCTGGTCCAGCAATTGGCTCCTGGAGTTCAATCCCACCAAGTGCAAAGTCATGAAGATTGGGGAAGGGCAAAGAAGACCGCAGACGGAGTACAGTCTAGGGGGCCAGAGACTACAAACCTCACTCAAGGAAAAAGATCTTGGGGTGAGTATAACACCAGGCACATCTCCTGAAGCACACATCAATCAAATAACTGCTGCAGCATATGGGCGCCTAGCAAACCTCAGAACAGCATTCCGACATCTTAATAAGGAATCGTTCAGGACCCTGTACACCGTGTACGTTAGGCCCATATTGGAGTATGCGGCACCAGTTTGGAACCCACACCTAGCCAAGCACGTAAAGAAACTAGAGAAAGCGCAAAAGTTTGCAACAAGACTAGTCCCACAGCTAAGAGGTATGTCCTACGAGGAGAGGTTAAGGGAAATCAACCTGACGACACTGGAGGACAGGAGAGATAGGGGGGACATGATAACGACATACAAAATACTGAGAGGAATTGACAAGGTGTACAAAGACAGGATGTTCCAGAGATTGGACACAGTAACAAGGGGACACAGTTGGAAGTTGAAGACACAGATGAATCACAGGGATGTTAGGAAGTATTTCTTCAGCCACAGAGTAGTCAGTAAGTGGAATAGTTTGGGAAGCGATGTAGTGGAGGCAGGATCCATACATAGCTTTAAGCAGAGGTATGATAAAGCTCATGGTTCAGAGAGAGTGACCTAGTAGCGATCAGTGAAGAGGCGGGGCCAGGAGCTCGGACTCGACCCCCGCAACCTCAACTAGGTGAGTACACACACACACACACACACATACACACACACACATACACCCACACACATACACACAGACACACACACACACAGACACACACACACACACACACACACACACACACACACACACACACACATACACAAACACACATACACACACAAACACAAACACACACACGCACACACATACACACACACACACACACACACACACACACACACACACACACACACACACACACACACACACACACACATACACACACACACATACACATACACACACACACACACACACACACACACACACACACACACACACACACACACACACACACACACACACACACACACACACACACACACAGGCACATTCTTCGAAGAGCCAGAAATGAGTATGCACAGATTAGGAGGGAGGCCCAGCGACAGTACGAAAGCGACATAGCATCGAAAGTCAAGTCTGACCCGAAACTGCTGTATAGCCACATTAGGAGGAAGACAACAGTCAAGACCAGGTGATAAGGCTGAGGAAAGAAGGTGGAGAACTCACAAGAAACGATCAAGAGGTATGTGAGGAGCTCAACACAAGATTTAAGGAAGTATTTACAGTAGAGACAGGAAGGACTCTGGGGGGACAGAACAGAGGGGGACACCGACAAGGAATGTACCAACAAGTGTTGTATGACATACACACAACTGAGGAGGAGGTGAAGAAGCTGCTAAGTGACCCTGATACCTCAAAGGCAATGGGACCGGACAACATCTCCCTGTGGGACCTTAGAGAAGGAGCAGAAACGATGTGTGTGCCACTAACCATAATCTTCAACGCATCCCTTGAAACTGGGCAACTACCTGAGGTAAGGAAGACGGTAAATATAGTTCCCATTTTTAAAAAAGGAGACAGAAAAGAGACACTAAACTATAGACCAGTATCACTGACGTGTATAGTATGCAATGTCATGGAGAAGATTATCAGGAGGAGAATGGTGGAGCACCAGGAATGGGACAAGATTATAAACTACAACCAGCTCGGATTCATGGAAGGCAAATCCTGTGTCACAAACCTTCTGGAGTTTTATGACAAAGTAACAGAAGTAAGGCACGAGAGAGAAAGGTGGGTTTATTGCATTTTCTTGGACTGCAAGAAGGCCTTCGACACAGTTCCTCACAAGAGATTAGTGCAGAAACTAGAGGATCAGGCGCGTATAACAGGAAAGGTACTGCAATGGATCAGAGAATACCTGGCAGGGAGGCAACAACGAGGCATGGTACGTGATGAGGTATCACAGTGGGCACTTGTGACGAGCGGGGTCCCACAGGTGTCGGTCCTAGGACCAGTGCTATTTTTGGTATATGTGAATTAGCCTGACGACACTGGAGGAAGGAGGGTCAGTGGAGACATGATAATGAAATATAAAATACTGCGCGGAATAAACAAGGTGAACAAAGACAGGATGTTCCAAAGATGGGACACAGAAACAACCGGTCACAATTGGAAGTTGAAGACTCAGATGAGTCAAAGGGATGTTAGGAAGTATTTCTTCAGTCATAGAGTTGCCAGTAAGTGGAACTGCCTAGAAAGTGACGTAGTGGAGGCTGGAACCATACATAGTTTTAAGACGAGGTTTGATAAAGCTCATGGAGCAGCGAGAGAGAGGACTTAGTAGCAATCAGTGAAGAGGCGGGGCCAGGAGCTATGAATCGACCCCTGCAACCATGAATAGGTGAGTACAAATAGGTGAGTACACAAGCACACACACACACACACACACACACACACACACACACACACACACACACACACACACACACACACACACACACACACACACACACACATACACACACACACAAACACACGCACACACACACACAAACACACACACACACACACACACACACACACACACACACACACACACACACACACACACACACACACATACACACACACACACAAACACACACACACACACACACACACACACACACACACACACACATACACACACACACACACACACACACACACACCAGGCACATCTCCTGAAGCGCACATCAACCAAATAACTGCTGCAGCATATGGGCGCCTAGCAAACCTCAGAACAGCATTCCGACATCTTAATAAGGAATCGTTCAGGACCCTGTACACCGTATACGTTAGGCCCATATTGGAGTATGCGGCACCAGTTTGGAACCCACACCTAGCCAAGCACGTAAAGAAACTAGAGAAAGTGCAAAGGTTTGCAACAAGACTAGTCCCAGAGCTAAGAGGTATGTCCTACGAGGAGAGGTTAAGGGAAATCAACCTGACGACACTGGAGGACAGGAGAGATAGGGGGGACATGATAACGACATACAAAATACTGAGAGGAATTGACAAGGTGGACAAAGACAGGATGTTCCAGAGATTGGACACAGTAACAAGGGAACACAGTTGGAAGCTGAAGACACAGATGAATCACAGGGATGTTAGGAAGTATTTCTTCAGCCACAGAGTAGTCAGTAAGTGGAATAGTTTGGGAAGCGATGTAGTGGAGGCAGGATCCATACATAGCTTTAAGCAGAGGTATGATAAAGCTCACGGCTCAGGGAGAGTGACCTAGTAGCGATCAGTGAAGAGGCGGGGCCAGGAGCTCGGACTCGACCCCCGCAACCTCAACTAGGTGAGTACAACTAGGTGAGTACACACACACACACACACACACACAAACACACACACACACACACACACACACACACACACACACACACACACACACACACACACATAAACAAACAAACATTTAAGCTGTGTAATGATAATATCCCAATACATTTTACTTCGTATTCTGGCGCCTGAATATTCCACTTTATATATTATGTTCATTAAATATAATCAATCTCAAATAATTATATGGACGACAGACTGGTGTCAGTCCCAGTAATCAGAGCGTCACCGGCGACAGTAGCTGCATTCTGCTAGTGTCGGACTTATCGTGTATATATCCTAGTGACATGTATCAAACAATCTAAATTCAGTCTCATCACACTGCATACGATATATACTGAAAATTTAATTGCGTAGAATATAGAAGACTTATAAGATCGAGATATGATCTCACATGACTCAACATGTTGAGTGTGGGAGTGTAGTGAAGGTTTTGTCATGTCACATGTCAAGTAAAATTTCACGTTAGGCAAAGTTTAAATTCCTCGCAAATTTTATTCATTATAAATTAATCTAATATATATAACCCTAAACTTGCAGATTTATATAGAAATAGGCACTATTTTTTTTTTTTTTTTTGGGAAACTTGATTCGATTTTATTACGCTGATACAACTTTCTCAAATGGGGGGTTGAAACCTCTAGTGCAAATTAAAGCAATTTTTTGTTGGCTTCCTGTTTATTTTGAATATATTTTCTTTGTTCCCCTTGATATTTAAGGCAGCTAAAAAAAGGTAATGAATTTTAAATACTGACGAGAATCAGGAAATTATATTCAAAATATTAAAAACACACAAATAACTGCTCTTATACACGCTGAAATTCTTCACAACATAAGAGTTAAACTTTTTGCATTCTCACCCATGTTTTTGAGAGCTCTTAGCTTATACAATTCGAAAAAGGACAGGGATATTTATTTAACCAAGAATAAGTTGGTTTTACCCTACCATGAAAACCTTCTTGATACACCTCCACTAAAGAATTCTAAAACCAGAGCTGTATTTAAAAATTTTGATACGTTAAAAAATATCTGATTTAGAATTCCCCCCAAAATGCTGATGTCTGTATCTATAAGATTCCCTGTCAAAAAAATGCTATAAAATTTATTACAGTCACACTGAACTAAGATTACAACAACATAAACGTAACATTATAACCGGACGAGAATCTAATGATCTGTTTATTCATGTGAGATATTTAACAACTCAGTTGATAATCATAACACAGAGAAAGTTGTATCAGCAGTATGCATATAGGGTCGGAGTTATATAAATTAAACTCATTTATAATGAATAGAAATTATGAGGAATTTAAAATTTACCTGACATGTCACTCATGAAATCTTATTTGATATGTGACCTGACCAGATTTTCACTGCATTCCCACGTTCAGCGTGTTGGCTCATGTGTGAGGTCATACCTCGGCCTTGTAAGTCTTCTGCTGTATTGTTATTTTTACTATTCTTTGAAAATGATAGAAATCACGAAAGCACTTGAAATTTCACTACTTTTTCACTGAGGTTATTTTGCTTTTTGTTATTCTACCTGATTACTGAAAAAGAAGAAATGAAACTTTCCTTCTTTGTACATTTATTTTTTACATTTAGTAAGTTATACTGGAAAAACCTAGAACCACAATGGAGACCAGAAACGTGGAGGGCTAAGATGATGCTGGAGGAGGTAATGGAGAACATCATGCACCAACATGTTAGGGATACGACCAGAGAGAGAGAGGGAAAGGAGGAACCAGCAAGAGAGCACCTCATGTTCACCCTGAGGGGTCATGACCTTGGGAATGTTACATATGAAATTTCCCTCCGCGCTATTGATCGCACGGTACTGAGATTCAAATACCTTGTAGAGTTAACAATGGAGAGTGAAGCAACATAGGAAGGAACCAAGCTTCAAGAGATGGGGGGGGGAGACGAATACACATGCATCAGGAAAT
The DNA here is from genome assembly GCF_038502225.1 of Cherax quadricarinatus. Classification (NCBI taxonomy): domain Eukaryota; kingdom Metazoa; phylum Arthropoda; class Malacostraca; order Decapoda; family Parastacidae; genus Cherax; species Cherax quadricarinatus. Next base: position 26,411,764 of record NC_091293.1, on the reverse strand, counting down.
TCCTTTATGAGAGGCAGTAAACGAAATAATGGAACATGTCACAAAGTGCAGGGAGGCTGGGGAGAAGGTCGTACCCAGAGGCAACAGAAACAATGGAAAGACCAGAGTGAGCCTATGATTTACCCACAGGTGTAGAGAGATCAAAGTCAAGTACGCTAGAACATGGAAAAAGCATAGAAGGCTAAAGAACTTAGAAAAATAAGGAGTTATGCTGAAGAGCAAGAAACGAATATGTATGAATAAGGAGCAACAGTCAGGGACCAAATAATGTGGCTGAAGAAAGAAGGCGGAGAGCTGACAAGGAATGACCAAGAAGTATGTGAAGAACTAAGCACGGGATTTAGGAAGGCATTCTCAGAGGTGACTGAAACGTTTCCAGCCCATCCAAGGCATTAAAATACACGAGTATGTGTTTGACACAATAAACACAACTGGGGAAGAGGTCCAGAAACTGCTATATGAGTTAGATACCTCGAAGGCATTGGGACCAGATAATATCTCTTTATGGGTCTTGAGAGAGGAAGCAGAGGCAGTGTGTGTGCCTCTAGCATCAATCTTCAACAACTCTATCGAAGCAGGGCAACTACCAGAGGAGGGAAAAACAGCAAATGTAGTCCAAATTTTTAAAAAAGGAGACAGACAGTCAGCATTAAACTACAGATCCGAGCTAATAACATATAGTGAGTAAAGTCATGGAGAAGATTATCAAAAGAGTGGTGGAGCACCTAAAAAAGAGTGGGCTCATGCATGACAAACAGCACCTGGCTTCAGGGATATAAAATCCTGTGACACAAACCTACTGGTGTTCTATAACAAGGCAACAGAATTAAGACAGGAGAGCGAGGGATGGATAGATTGAATTTATTTGGACAGTAAGAAAGCTTATGATGCAGTACCGCACGAGCGAGTCGTACAAAGCTAAGGGAGCAGGCAGAAATTACAGGCGAAACACTGCTGTACATCAAAGAACCTTCAAAACTAGGGACGCAAAGCCCATGATGATTCTCTTCAAATCGCTTGTGCTCTCTAGACTGGAATACTGCTGTACACTAACGGCCCCCTTCAAGGCTGGCGACATTGCAGACCTGTAGAGTGTACAAAGAACTTTCACGGCACGCATAAGTATGATAAGGCACCTAAACTACTGGAAACGGTTGAGGGTCCTTGATCTGTATTCCTCCGAACGCAGGCGAGAGAGATACATGATAACATACACTTGGAAGATCCTGGAGGGACTGGTAGAAAACTTGCACACGAAAATCACTCCCTATGAAAGCAAAAGACTCGGCAGGAGACGCAACATTCCCCGTATGAAACGCAGGGGCGCCACGAGTACGCTGAGAGACAACACAATAAGTGTCCGGGGCCCACGACTGTTCAATTGCCTCTCAACATACATAAGGGGGATTATCAATAGACCCCTGGCTGTCTTCAAGAAGGCACTGGACAGGTACCTAAAGCCAATACCTGACCAACCTGGCTGTGGTTCGTACGTCAGCTTGCGTGCGGCCAGCAGTAACAGCCTGGTTGATCAGACCCTGATCCACCATGAGGCCTGGTCTCAGACCAGGCTGTGGGGGCGTTGATCCCCGAAACACTCTCCAGGTAAACTCAGGGTAAACCTGACAGGAAATAACGTGTGACGGTCCGTGACGGGGTGTCGGAATGGGTGCATATGTCTGGCAGGATTTCACAAGGGTCAGTCCTAGGGCAAGCGCTGTTTCTTAAGTTCACGAATGACATGACAGAAGGGATAGATCAGAGGTGTCCCTGTACGCAGATGACGTGCAATTAATAATAATAATAATAATAATAATAATAATAATAATAATAATAATAATAATAATAATAATAATAATAATAATAATAATAATAATAATAATAATAATAAGAAGAAGAAGAAGAAGAAGAAGAAGAAGAAGAAGAAGAAGAAGTAGAATAAGAAGAAGTAGAAGAAGAAGAAGAAGTAGAAGAAGAAGAAGTAGAAGAAGAAGAAGAAGTAGAAGAAGAAGAAGTAGAAGAAGAAGAAGAAGAAGAAGAAGAAGAAGAAGAAGAAGAAGAAGAAGAAGAAGAAGAAGAAGAAGAAGAAGAAGAAGAAGAAGAAGAAGAAGAAGAAGAAGAAGAAGAACAACAACAACAACAACAACAACAACAACAACAACAATCTTTATTTCTACAGGTACATGTACAAGGTATGCAGGCCTAGCTGACATCAATGACATACTACTATATAGAAAGCCGCGTGTTATGCAGAGCATTTCTGGCAAATTAAATCAATTTTGTCCCAGGATGCGACTCACACCAGCCTATTAACACCCAGGTACCCATTATACTGATGGGTGAACATGGACGGCAGGTGTCCTAAGGAAACACGTCCTAATGTTTTCCAGCCGTAACGGGGATTCGATCTTCCAGACCTCAGTGTGTGAGTTGAGTGCGCTGGCGATCAAACTATGGGAGAATACAAGCAGACAAGGACCTGGAAAGGCTCCTATGGGATCTGGACAAACTACAAGCCTGTCCCACACATGGCTCCCTGAGTTTAACCCCACCATAGAAGACAGCAGACGGAATACAGGCTCGTGGGGCAAATATTGCAAACCTTACTCTAGGAAATCTTGGAGTGAGTATCATACCGAGCACATCCCCTGAGGTGTACATCAGCCAAATGAATGCTGCAGCATATGCACGTCTGGCAAACCTAAGAATAGTGTACACCGTGTACACTTGGCCCATATTGAAGTATAAAGCACAAGTATGGAAGCGAGGTTTGCAAGAAGATTAAATGTCCAGGAGCTAAAAGTTATGTCCTATTATGAGGAGTTAAGGGAAATCAACCTGATGACACCGGAGGACAAGAGAGGCAGGCGGGGATACGATAACAATGTACAAAATACTGAGAGGAATCGGCACGGTAAACATGGGCAAAATGTTTTAGAGACGGGATACAGGAAAATGAGGGCACACATGGATGCTGAAAACTCAGATGAGTCATAGGAATGTTAGGAAGTGGTTCTTCAATCTGGAGAGTGAATTAGTAGAGGCAGGATCTATACATAGCTTTAAGAAGATGCATTAAGGTTCTTGACGCTGGGAGAGAGTGTATCTGGTAGTGACCAGCTAAGAGGCGGGGTCAGGAGCTGTGACTCCACACCTGCAACCACATACAGGTGAATATATATATATAGGTGAGTAGAGGAGAAAAGATTACTAGCCTCTTGCTATAGGCATTTAAGTCGCCTCTTGCTACATGAATCATTTACGCAGAAAGGATTCTTCTTCACTTCCCCCTGGCAACTGTGGCTCAGTGGTCTAAAGCATCACGAAGGGAACTTTGTAACCTTCCGTACCACACTGGACCAATACCTTGGCGCACCTCACGCTAGACATGTGTGTACTCACCTATTTGTACTCACCTATTTGTGGTTGCAGGGGTCGAGTCACAGCTCCTGGCCCCGCCTCTTCGCTGATTGCTATTAGGTCCTCTCTCTCCCTGCCCCATGAGCTCTATCATACCTCGCCTTAAAACTATGTATGGTTCCTGCCTCCACCACATCACTTTCTAGGCTATTCCATGGCCTGACTACTCTATGACTGAAGAAATACTTCCTAACATCCCTTCGATTCATCTGAGTCTTCAACTTCCAATTGTGACCTCTTGTGTCTGTGTCCCATCTCTGGAACATCCCGTCTTTGTCCACCTCGTCTATTCCGCGCAGTATTTTATATGTCGTTATCATGTCTCCCCTGACCCCCCTGGCCTCCAGTGTCGTCAGGCCGATTTCCCTCAACCTTTCTTCATAGGACAATCCCCGTAGCTCTGGGACTAGTCTTGTTGCAAACCTTTGCACTTTCTCTAATTTCTTGACGTGCTTGACTAGGTGTGGATTCCAAACTGGTGCTGCATACTCCAGTATGGGCCTGACGTAGATGGTGTACAGAGTCTTAAACGAATCCTTACTGAGGTATCGGAACGCTATCCGTAGGTTTGCCAGGCGCCCGTATGCTGCAGCAGTTATCTGATTGATGTGCGCCTCAGGAGATATGCTCGGTGTTATACTCACCCCCAGATCTTTTTCCTTTAGTGAGGTTTGCAGTCTTTGGCCATCTAAACTATATTGTGTCTGCGGTCTTCTTTGCCCTTCCCCAATCTTCATGACTTTGCATTTGGCAGGGTTAAATTCAAGGAGCCAGTTGCTGGACCAGGCTTGTAGCCTGTCCAGATCTCTTTGTAGTCCTGCCTGATCCTCGTCCGATTCGATTCTTCTCATTAACTTCACATCGTCTGCAAACAAGGACACTTCTGAGTCTATCCCTTCCGTTATGTCGTTCACGTATACCAAGAACAGCACAGGTCCTAGGACTGACCCCTGTGGAACCCCGCTTGTCACAGGCGCCCACTCTGACACCTCGTCGCGTACCATGACTCGTTGTTTCCTCCCTGTCAGGTATTCTCTGATCCATTGCAGTGCCTTTCCTGTTATGTGTGCCTGGTCCTCTAGCTTTTGCAGTAACCTCTTGTGAGGAACTGTGTCGAAAGCCTTCTTGCAGTCCAAAAATACGCAGTCGATCCACCCCTCTCTCTCTTGTCTTACTTCTGTCACCTTGTCATAAAACTCTAGTAGGTTTGTGACACAGGATTTTCCTTCCCTGAAACCGTGCTGGTTGTCAATTATACACTTGTTTCTTTCCAGGTGCCCCACCACTCTCCTCCTGATGATCTTCTCCATGACCTTGCATACTATACACGTTAGAGATACAGGTCTGTAGTTTAGTGCCTCATGTCTGTCTCCCTTTTTAAAAATTGGGACTACATTTGCCATTTTCCATACCTCAGGGAGTTGCCCAGTTTCAAATGATGTGTTGAAGATCTTTGTTAATGGCTCACACAATATCTCTGCTCCCTCTTTAAGGACCCATGGAGAGATGTTGTCTGGTCCCACCGCCTTTGAGGTGTCAAGTTCGCATAGCAGCTTCTTCACCTCCTCCTTGGTTATATGTACCTCCTCCAGCACTTGCTGGTGTGCCCCCCTGTTCTGATTTCTTGGAGTCCTACTGGTTTCCACTGTAAATACCTCTTTAAATCTTGTGTTGAGCTCCTGACATACCTCTCGGTCGTTTCTTGTGAATTCCCCATCACCCTTCCTCAGTCTGATTACCTGGT
>NC_091293.1:26399100-26401600 GCF_038502225.1 Cherax quadricarinatus | reverse complement strand
GTGTGTGTGTGTGTGTGTGTGTGTGTGTGTGTGTGTGTGTGTGTGTTTTTGTGTGTGTGTGTGTGTGTGTGTGTGTGTGTGTGTGTGTGTGTGTGTGTGAGTGAGTGTGTGTGTGTGTGTGTGTTTATGTGTGTGTGTGTGTGTGTGTGTGTGTGTGTGTGTGTGTGTGTGTGTGTGTGTGTGTGTGTGTGTGTGTGTGTGTGTGTGTGTGTGTAATGGAAGAAGAATGTGCGTGCCAGAGAGAAAACGTGTGTCCATGGTAGAGTGACATTCCCAAATGACATACCTTTTAAGCAGAATGGTGAACAAACATGCGACTTAACTAAAAATATTTTTTTTTTTTACTGGGCATTGTACGCACACACGCTCTCTCTGTTACCTACATCAGTTTATTTGAAAGTCCTTTAATTATTAAAATACATAAAGATAGGGGATAGGGTGAAGTTGGAGCCATCTTTGGGCATCGATTTCATTTGGTCAGCTGACTTTATTACAGCAATGTCACTGTCTTGTACAAACATGTTCCAGACTTTAGTCATTCTAGGAATAAATGATCTCAGAGATGTTCTTGAGAAGGGCAGTTACTGTTCGCTGTCCATCTTGTTGTGTAGAAACTGTTTTCTCTCTCTCTCTCTCTCTCTCTCTCTCTCTCTCTCTCTCTCTCTCTCTCTCTCTCTCTCTCTCTCTCTCTCTCTCTCTCTCTCTCTCTCTCTCTCTCTCTCTCTCTCTCTCTCTCTGCTTTTAAAGGAAATCTTTAAATTACTGCGATAAACCAGTTTCCCAGCCATCAAAGGAGTTTTGGAAACACTGTTCCCTCTACAGTTGTAATCTCAATAATGAAATTCTTTAGTGGGTTTGCTAAAAGTAATGAATTATACACACATACGTATATATTTGTATCTATCTATCTATCGGCCGTTTACCCACCCAGGCAGGGTGACCCGAGAAAGAAAAACTTCCATCATCATTCACTCCATCACTGTCTTGTCAGAGGCGTACTTACACTACAGCTATAAAACTGCAATATTAACACCCCTCCTCCAGAGTGCCGGCACTGCACTTCCCATCTCCAGGAATCAAGTCCGGCCTGCCGGTTTCCCTGAATCCCTTCATAAATGTTACATTGCTTACACTCCAACAGCACGTCAAGTCCTCAAAACCATTTGTCTCCATTTGACCCTATCTAACACGCTCGTGCACGCTTGCTGGATGTTCAAGTCCCTCACACACAAAGCCTCCTTAACCCCCTCCATCCAATCTTTCCTACGCCGACCCCTACCCTGCCTTCCTTCCACTACAGATTTACACACTCTCAAAGTCATTCTATTTCGTTCCATTCACTCTACATGTCCAAACCACCTCAATACCCGCTCCTCAGCCCTCTCAATAATAGAAAGATTAGGAGGAGGTATGGCAATGCCAAAACCCACACCTCCTCCTAATCTTCAAACTACGGATACTCTGCATTATATTCACACCACACATTGCCCTCAGACATGACATCTCCACTGCCTCCAGCCTTCTCCTTGTTGCAACACTCACAACCGATGCCTCACGCCCATACAAGAACATTGGTATGACTAGACTCTCACGTCTGCTTTCATTGATAAATTGCTTTGTCTCCACAGACTCTTCAGTGCACCATTTACCTTTTTACCCTCGTCAATTCTATGATTCACCTCATCTTTCATAGACCCATCTGCTGATACGTCCATTCAAAAATTTCTGAATACATTCACCTGTTCCATAGTCTCTCCCTCCAATCTGATATCCAATCTTCCATTATCTAATTTTTTTGCTAACTTCATCACCTTACTCTTTCCTATATTCACTTTTAATTTCCTTCTTTTTCACACCCTACCAAACTCATCAACCAAACTCTGCAACTTCTCTTAAGAATCTCCCAAAAGCACAATGTCATCAGCAAAAAGAAACAGTGACAACTCCTACTTTGTGTTAGATTCTTTATCTTTTAACCCCACACCTCTTGCCAACAACCGAGCATTCACTTCTCTTACAACTCCATCTATAAATATACTTAACAACCACGGTGACATCACAAATCCTTGTCTAAGGCCTACTTTTACTGGGAAATAATCTCCCTCTCTCCTACATACTCTAACCTGAGCCTCAATTTCCTCGAAAAGACTCTTCACTGCTTTCAATAACCTACCTCCTATTGCATACATTTGCAACATCTGCCACATTGCTCAATATATCTACCTTATCATACGCCTTTTCAAAATATATAAATGCTACAAAAACCTCTTTACCCTTGTCTAAATACTGTTCACCTATATGTTTCACTGTAAACACTTGTCTACACACCTCCTACCCTTCCTAAAGCCTCCTTCGTCATCTGCTATTCTGCTTTCCATCTTACTCTTAATTCTTTCAGTAAAAGCTCTACCATACACTTTACCAGGTATACTCAACAGACTTATTCCCCTACAATTTTTACACTCTCTTTTATTGCTCTCTGCCAATCCCTAGGTACCTT
>NC_091293.1:26281600-26394100 GCF_038502225.1 Cherax quadricarinatus | reverse complement strand
AGGAAATATCCAAAATTTATGAAATAGGTAATGATTTAAAATACCCAAGAAATGTAATTGATAAATCTTTTAAAGTTGCTAGATGTATGTCAGAGACAATTTAAATTGTTGTGTTAGACAAGATATTAAATTAGAAGCGTCAGCCACTGAATCTGTTTGGTTACAGCTTCTCGAGGGCCGAGAAAAACTAATTTTGGGTGTGATTTACAGGGCCCCAAATCTTGATAGGGAGTGCAGTAAACTTCTATGGGACGAAATTCGTAAGGCATCTACATACGAAAATGTTGTGCTAATGGGAGATTTCAACTATAGACAGATTGACTGGAGCAATTTGACAGGAAATTTAGAGTCGGGTGACTTTCTTGATTCGATCCAGGATTGTTTTTTAAAACAGTTTGTGACAGAGCCAACTAGGGGAAATAACCTCCTTGACTTGGTTCTTGCCAGTAGGGAAACACTAATTAATAATCTTGAGGTTAATGATGAGCTTGGGGAGAGTGATCACAAATCACTCAGTTTTAACATATTATGGAATTCCCCTAATAATGGCAATCAAGTCTCCGTCCCTGACTTTCGCTTGGCTGATTTCATAGGACTGAAAAATTACTTAGGTGGGCTGAACTGGAATGACCTGACTAAGGGTCAGGTAGGTGGTGATGGTTGCCGATATGATGCTTTCCAGGGCATAGTTCTAGCTGCTCAGTCAAATTATGTTCCAAATAGGGAAATCAGATCAAACAAAAATGATCCTAAATGGATGAACAATAGATTAAAATATCTGATTGGTCAAAAGAGAGGCATATATAGGCAAATCAAAAGAGGAGAGGGGCAATTAAGAAATCGATATATTCAGTTAAAGAGAGAAATAAAAAAGGGAATTAGAAAAGCAAAAAGAGATTATGAGGTTAAAGTTGCAAGAGAATCGAAGACTAACCCAAAAGGATTCTTTCAGGTATACAGAAGTAAGATCAGGGACAAGATAGGCCCACTCAAAGTTCCTCGGGTCAGCTCACTGACAGTGATAAGGAAATGTGTAGAATTTTTAACACATACTTCCTCTCAGTTTTTACACAGGAGGATACCAGCGATATTCCAGTAATGATAAATTATGTAGAACAGGACGATAATAAACTGTGCACTATTAGGGTCACAAGTGACATGGTCCTTAGGCAAATAGATAAATTAAAACCTAACAAATCCCCAGGCCCTGATGAACTGTATGCAAGGGTTCTAAAGGAATGTAAAGAGGAGCTTAGCACACCTTTGGCTAATCTTTTCAACATATCACTACAAACTGGCATGGTGCCAGATAAGTGGAAAATGGCAAATGTGATACCTATTTTCAAAACAGGTGACAGGTCCTTAGCTTCGAACTATAGACCAATAAGCCTAACCTCCATAGTGGGAAAATTTATGGAATCAATAATTGCCGAGGCAGTTCGTAGCCACCTTGAAAAGCATAAATTAATCAACGAATCTCAGCATGGTTTTACAAAGGGGCGTTCCTGCCTTACGAATTTATTAATTTTTTTCACTAAGGTATTTGAGGAGGTAGATCATGGTAATGAATATGATATTGTGTATATGGACTTCAGTAAGGCTTTTGACAGGGTCCCACATCAGAGACTATTGAGGAAAATTAAAGCACATGGAATAGGAGGAGAAATTTTTTCCTGGATAGAGGCATGGTTGACAAATAGGCAGCAGAGAGTTTGCATAAATGGGGAGAAATCAGAGTGGGGAAGCGTCACGAGCGGTGTTCCACAGGGGTCAGTGTTGGGCCCCCTGCTGTTCACAATCTACATAAACGACATAGATGAGGGCATAAAGAGCGACATCGGCAAGTTTGCCGATGACACCAAAATAGGCCGTCGAATTCATTCTGACGAGGACATTCGAGCACTCCAGGAAGATTTGAATAGACTGATGCAGTGGTCGGAGAAGTGGCAGATGCAGTTTAATATAGACAAATGCAAAGTTCTAAATGTTGGACAGGACAATAACCATGCCACATATAAACTAAATAATGTAGATCTTAATATTACGGATTGCGAAAAAGATTTAGGAGTTCTGGTTAGCAGTAATCTGAAACCAAGACAACAGTGCATAAGTGTTCGCAATAAAGCTAATAGAATCCTTGGCTTCATATCAAGAAGCATAAATAATAGGAGTCCTCAGGTTGTTCTTCAACTCTATACATCCTTGGTTAGGCCTCATTTAGATTATGCTGCACAGTTTTGGTCACCGTATTACAGAATGGATATAAATTCTCTGGAAAATGTACAAAGGAGGATGACAAAGATGATCCCATGTATCAGAAACCTTCCCTATGAGGATAGACTAAGGGCCCTGAAACTGCACTCTCTAGAAAGACGTAGAATTAGGGGGGATATGATTGAGGTGTATAAGTGGAAGACAGGAATAAATAAAGGGGATGTAAATAGTGTGCTGAAAATATCTAGCCTAGACAGGACTCGCAGCAATGGTTTTAAGTTGGAAAAATTCAGATTCAGGAAGGATATAGGAAAGTACTGGTTTGGTAATAGAGTTGTGGATGAGTGGAACAAACTCCCAAGTACCGTTATAGAGGCCAGAACGTTGTGTAGCTTTAAAAATAGGTTGGATAAATACATGAGTAGATGTGGGTGGGTGTGAGTTAGACCTGATAGCTTGTGCTAACAGGTCGGTTGCCGTGTTCCTCCCTTAAGTCAATGTGACCTGACCTGACTAGGTTGGGTGCATTGGCTTAAGCCGGTAGGAGACTTGGACCTGCCTCGCATGGGCCAGTAGGCCTTCTGCAGTGTTCCTTCGTTCTTATGTTCTTATGTTCTTAGAAACACTTTTTATAATCCAAAAAGGGGCAACCAGCCTTATTCAACTAAAAATATGTTGGTTCTCCCTTACCATGAAAACTTGGTTGATATGCCTTCTCTACTTAAGACTTTTAATATTAAAGTTGTATTCAAAAATCTTGATACAGTAAAAAAAACTTTTGATAAAGAATTCCCCCCAAAATGCTGATGGATGTGTCTATAAGATTCCTTGTAAAATTTGCGATAAAGTTTATTACGGTCAAACTGGTAAAAATCTCGAACTAAGATTAAAACAACATAAATATAGCATTAGAACTGGACAAGATTCCAACGCTCTATTTATTCATGTAAGAGATTTTAACCATCCAATTGATTTTCAAAAAGTTGAGAAAGTAGTATCAAGCAAGTCCATGGTCGACAGGAATATAATTGAATCTTGTTTCATAAAAAGCAGTTTTGACAATAATATGAATATTTCCTTTGGTTTATATAAATTAGATCCATTTATAATTAATAGAATTTGGGAAGAATTTAATAATACACTGGACAAATTTTTTAATTTTCTTGGGTAGAATAGCTTGGGGGTGAGTTGTGCAAAGGACGTATCCAAGTTGGCTCGCCGCGCGTCACGTGTTTAACCGTTGTGGGATCTGATAGTGAGGTGCTGGCCGACCCCTTATATAGCTACCTTGGATGCTTCACTTTCATAGTTCCTTGATAATGTGAGTAGTCACGAAAGCGCTTGGAATTTCTCTATTCTTTCAGAGTGGTTGTTTTGCATATTTTGAAATCACCTGTTCACTGTGATCTTATTGCATATATATATATATATATATATATATATATATATATATATATATATATATATATATATATATATATATATATATATACATATATGTATATATATATATATATATATATATATATATATATAGAAATATAGGGAGGTACCACCTCTAGAACTGTTATAGGAACCCTCATCCTCAGAGAAAAGAATAAACTTGCTTCAGGGAAAACTCAATATTCTCCCTGAAGCTGTTTGAGAATTTTCTCCTACCACCCCCTATATATATATATATATATATATATATATATATATATATATATATATATATATATATATATATATATATATATATATATATATATATATATTATATATATATATATATATATATATATATATATATATATATATATATATATATATATATATATATATATATATATATATATATATATATATATATATAAATATATATATATATATATATATATATATATATATATATATATATATATATATATATATATATATATATATATATATATATATATATTTTATTTGAAGACAAAATACATTGACAGAACATTCACAAAACTACGATACAAAGTAAAACAACATAGGTAACTCAGAGCTACATCTCGAATACTTCGTCCAGCTCCCCGCATTTCCTCTCTGGATCGCAACACTGAGACTCTGGAAGAGGAAGCTGGTCGCCCTGTGGTCCTTTGTTTCTATGATGAGCTTTTCACCCAGCTCTATTAGGAACTTTAGAGCACACTTGCCCCATGCTCCAAGGGTCTCTGACCCTTTTGGGATGAAGTTATAGCAAGGGGAAAGGTCTTCATATTTTCGGATCTTCTGAGTCTCTCTGTGGCTGGCAGCTCCACCCCATTCCACTACGGAGTATGGCAAGTAGGTGTCTGCCAATGTGGCGGCACATGTGTAGTCCCAGGCAATCTGCTTTCCATCCTTCCAAGGTAGCATAGTGGCTCCATCAGGACGCTTTAGACTTCCGTCAGACCTCTGCACTTGGGGTTCCCGTTGAGCTGGGCAACGGGCTGTGGCGAGGCTTCTCTTTATGATATCATTGACCTCCTCATGCCTGGCATACTTCCCTTCTGCTGTGTGACACACGAGACCATGAAGTCCGAATTGATCAGCTGTCGCCCTGCCGCAAATACACCTATGTTCGGTGAGGATGGGGGCGGCTAGGCAAAGAGCAACACCAATCCGAATGGCCTGTGGGTCTAGTTGATTGCCCAAGGAGGAATTGGGAACAGCAAACAGGAAATCTCCTGAGTGTGGTGCCTTCACTGCCAGGAGACGAGCTTTGTCCTTTCCTGAGGCGTTGGAGAGCATTGTGTTGGCGATTTTTTCCATGATCGGTTTGTCCCAGTGGGGCTGTTTGTGTTCTTTGGGAGGAGCTGGTCTACTGGAGGAATCTGTAAGGGTGTCCCACCGAATCGCTGCTTCAGTAAACCTGGGGTCTTGAGCTCCTACCATGTCTCTCAAGCGTTCGGGAACAATCTTCTTGACTAAAGCACTGGAAGCCAAACATGAAGACAGAAAAGCAGGTAAAGCAACATGCGTTGCTTTGCGCACCCCTATACCTCCCAGTCGTACTGGGAGGGTTGCCTGATCTCATTGCTGATCCTCTAGTGACAGGTTCAGTGCCTTCTTAAGGGTTGACCTCAGGTGTGCGTCATATTCGTCGAGTGTTGGGTTGTCAAAAGAGGGTGCACACCTGAGGAAGTAAGTGAGTCTTGGAATAGTAAGGCACCTTGTGAGGAGATACAGAGCATCATGGGCATCAAGATTGCTTATTCTCTCCTCCATTCTCATCAGGTCATTCAATTTGTCCTTGAGGACTGTGTCGATGGCCTGGTGACCCACGGAGTGGTAGTAGAGACTTCTGGGAAGATTCTTCGCACAGCATTGATTATTTCCTGGTTTGCTGTGATGATTTCACACTTGGAGGGATTGAGGATGAGTCCCACGTCTTCTCCCTGTGTTTTCACCAGTTGTAGGTCCCCTACCAGGGACTCTTCAGTACCTGCCAGAGTGCCATCATCCAGGTACCAGATATTGAGCTCGCTGCTTAAGCTGGAAGTTAGTTCTCTTACTGCCAAGCAGAAGAGAAGTGGAGCTAGTGGGTCACCCTGCTGAACACCTTCTGATGAGAGAATTTCATGTTCTCCAAACAAAAAGAATTGAGGGTTTGCTGTAGCCGGCTGAAATGAAGGGAAAAAGACTGGGGAAGCGATCCCGAACAGCTGGCAAGACAGCATCTCTCTTTGCCATATTAAAGGCATTTCTAAAGTCAAGTTTGACTACGGCCTTGTCTTCTGGTAGGTCCCTGATGTAGGTCCTTGCCGCATGAGCTGCAGCTTCACTGCCTTGAGGGACCCCAAAGCCCATTTGGTGTGGCTGGAGTAAACTGGCAGCTTCTAGGCGAATGCTTCTTACTGCTGCTTTGGCAACGAGACGGCGAAGAGTGTTTCCAACCGCAATGGGTCTGATTCCCCCATCCTTCTTCTTCAAGGCACACAGTGAGGCTCCAAAAAAGAAAGGTTTAATTTCTTCTGGGATTCGCCCAGCCAGGCAGTTGTTGACGAAAGTTGGCAAATCGGTGAGAAGAAGTGATGCAGATGCACCGAGTACTGGATTTACCATCTCCTTGAGGTGCTGAGGTCGAATTCCAGTGTAACCTCCTCCAGATCCTGCAGAAAATGACACAATCGCCTTATAGACTTCCGATTCAGGCAAAATTAATTGTTCGGTGATGGGGTCTTCCTCAGGGTTGTTGTTGATGGCTATGGTGTCCCTGGTTGGATGCTTGTCTCTTAGTGCTTGGGCTGTGGTCTCATCTTTGGGGGCTACAGTGTCGTCACTTGTAATTATTCGGATTGCTCCCACTGTGTTACCTTCTTCAATTTTTTTGCTAACCTATGCGCAAATTTTCTCGTTTTCAGTGGGACTTTTCTTGGGTCTACCTTTGCGATTCCTGCGATGATGGGGCAGAGGGACACAATTATCCGTTCTTGGGTAGTTGCGCACTGCCTTGATAACTGACGTGGTTAGCAGTTTGTCTCGTCTCTCAGGAACTGCAAGACAGACATTGCCGAACAGGAGCAGGTTGCGCCATGCTTGGATGGTGCCTCGGGCTTCTAAGTTGGTGGAACCTCCATTCACCTGCTTGAGAAGGTCTGTGAACTTCCCTGCTGCATATGGGCGAGCCGCTTTAGGGATGTGGGATAGGGTACTGTTAGCAGTGGATTTGAATGCCAACAGAAGGTTATCACAAGTGAGGAGGTTGCCATTGGAATTGTCATCTGCCTGTGGAGGCTGTGGGCTGCTCTCTGCTGGGGGCATATGCGATCCTGCACATCCATTGTGTGCACGAATGCGACCATCCCTGTTGCGTGCTCGAAACTCTCCGCACACCTGACATGTGCCTCTTCTTTCATTGTTGGGTGCACTGTTTCCCTGGCTTTGTGGCTGGCTGGCTTCATCATCTGCCATACCTCAAACTGTGTGGTAAGCCCAGGCTGAAGGGAAAATGGCGCATGGCACATACCGCATGTGGTTCATGGTGGTGGTAGGGGGAGGAGAGGGGTCTCCCCTCCTTGTGGTGGGCGGTGGAGGAAAAGGAGGAGTGGAAGATGTGTGATGAGGCGGAGTAGGGCACTCACTCCCTCCCAGGACAAGTCACTATACAACACAATATATATATATATATATATATATATATATATATATATATATATATATATATATATATATATATATATATATATATATATATATATATATATATATATATATATATATATATATATATATATATATATATATATATATATATATATATATCAACAACCTGCCTGAGGACAATGCAGTGGTAAAATTAGATTTCAAGAATGCGTTCAATCTCCTGAAAAGAGACGTGGTATTAGCAGCAGTACAAGAACATTTCCCTGGTCTCTTCCCTTTTGTTTCAGCTGGGTATAGCAAGGAATCAATGCTTCTCTTTGGAGAGCATGAAATTACATCATCGGAGGGCGTCCAACAAGGAGATCCTCTTGCACCATTTCTCTTCTGTATAGCAGTTAGGGAAATCACAGTCAGACTGACCTGCGAGCTAAACATCTGGATCCTAGATGATGGCACACTAGCAGGTACAAAAGAGTCCCTCCTACATGACCTTACACAGGTAATGACACGGGGGCAGGAAATGGGTCTCATCCTGAATCCATCCAAATGTGAAATCATCTCAGTCAGTCAACAAGTGATAAATGCAGTGAGATCAAAACTACCAGGAGCAGCAGTCATTGCCCCCACAAATAGTGTCTTGCTAGGAGCACCTCTGGGAAGCAATGCCATTGACACAATTCTCAGGAAGAAATTGGAAGAGTTAAGGAGAATGGAACAACGAATAGGCAATCTGGACACCCACGATGCCTTGTACCTTCTCACAAAGTGCTTGAGTCTGCCCAGGTTGACATATTTCCTAAGATGTGCACCTTCATATGATAACCCTATACTGCACGAATATGACAGTATTCTGAGGCAGATTTTTACGAAAGTACTTAACCTTACTCTAGAAGACGGGCAGTGGAACCAAGCTACACTTCCAGTCAGACTAGGAGGCATTGGTGTCCGCAAGTCATCACAGATTGCGTTACCTGCTTTTCTGTCCTCGTGTATTGCATCCAGAGAGCTTGTAGCAGCGATTCTCCCTGAACATCTTAGGGACAAGATTGGAGTCCAGGACCAAAAATTCATTGACGGAGCAATGATCTGGGATAATCTAACGGGCTCTGGAGCCAGACCTGCTCCCCCCAACAACTACAAACAATCGCACTGGGATGGTCCAATAGTGGAAAATATTGCCTCAACAATGCTTCAGAGTGTGTCAGGGAAGGATAGAGCCCGCCTCCTGGCAGTGAGAGCCCCTCATGCTGGGGACTTTCTGTTGGCTGTTCCCAACTCCAGCCTTGGCACACGTCTCGACCCACAGACCATCCGCATCGGTTGTTCCCTTCGACTTGCCGCCCCTATACTCGCCGAACACAGGTGTATTTGTGGCAGTGAAGCAGCAGACCGATTCGGGTACCATGGTCTTGTGTGCCGTAAATCCGAGGGAAAGATTGCAAGACATGAGGAGGTTAATAACATTATCAAGAGGAGCCTCACAACAGCTGGATGCCCAGCAGTAAGGGAGCCACCCCAACTATGCAGATCTGATGGCAGCCAGAAGCGTCCAGATGGTATCACCCTTCAAGCCTGGACAGATGGGAAGCAGGTGGTGTGGGACTATACATGTGCATCTACCTTGGCTGATACCTATCTCCAATACACCAGGGAGGAAGGAGGGGCAGCTGCCAGCTTCAGGGAGTCCCAAAAGTCTAGAAAATATGGAGAACTTGCCCATCATTATATGTTTGTTCCCATAGGCTCAGACACCCTTGGCTCATGGGGAAAGAGTGCATCTAAATTCCTTAAGGAGCTGGGAAAAAGTCTCATCAGGGTAACTAGGGATCTAAGGGCAGCTAGTTTTCTGTTCCAGCGGCTCAGTGCGGCTGTTCAAAGGGTAATGCCTGCTGTATTTTGGGCACACGCCCCAGCTCTGAGGAGCTGGATAAGATTTTCGCCTTATAATCGGTGATACACACGTAAAAACATGTACCGTATATGCCACCTTTATATCAACAATGTATCTCTTAAATCTTCTGTACCATATTATGTAATAAAATATTCCTATTAGTAAAAAAAAATATATATCAAAAGATGGGGTGGTAGGGGAAGTGGAATATTCAAACGGCTTCAGGAAGAAATCCAAATATTTTTCCTTGAAGCCTTTTTATCCACTTCTCCGAGGCTATGGGTCCCACAATTTACACCAGAGGTGGACCCCATCCTATAAATATATATATATATATATATATATATATATATATATATATATATATATATATATATATATATATATATATATATATATATATATATATATATATATATATATATATATATATATATATGAAGTCAGGAGTGTCTGAGAGAGTTAGAGCTAAGGAACAGGTAGCAATGATGTTGAAGGATCGGTTATGGAATTAGAAGAGGATATATAAATGTGTAAATTCAAGGACTCTGTGGATTAAAATAAGGTTCGGATGTGAAAAGTGGGTCATAATAAGCGTGTATGTACCAGGAAAGGAGAGGAGTGTAGAGGAGAGAGAGATATTTTGGGAGATGTTAAGCGAATGTATAGGAACCTTTGAACCAAGTGAGAGAGTAATTGTGGTAGGGGACCTAAAGAGGGTGTGGTAGGTAAGTTTAGGGTGCCCGGTGTAAATGATAATTCTAACCCTTTGATTCAACTTTGTATAGAAAGGGGTTTAATTATAGGAAATACATTTTTTAAGAAAAAGAGGATAAGTAAGTGTACAAGATATGATATAGGGAATAATGACAGTAGTTTGTTGGACTACCTATTGGTAGATAAAAGACTGTTGACTTGACTTCAGGATGTACATGCTCATAGAGAGGCCACAGATATGTCAGATCACCTTTTAGCTGTAGCTACAATGAGAATAAAAGGTAGACAGAATACAAGGAAAATAGAAGCAGCAAGTAAGAGTGAGAGGTGAAAGTGAATAAACTAATGGAGAAGGCAGTTATGGTAAGATATAAACAACTATTGGAGGATAGATGGGCTAGTAAGAGTATAGGCAATGAGGTCGAAGATGTATGGGGTAGGTTTAAGAATGAAGTGTTAAAGTGTTCAGTTGAAGTTTGTGGTTACAGGAAAGTGGGTGTGGGAAGGAAGAAGAGCGATTGGTGGAATGATGATGTAAAGAGAGTAGAAAGGGAGAAAAAGTTAGCATATGAGAGGTTTGTTGCAAAGTTGAAGTGATGCAAGAATGGAAGAATATATATAGAGAAAAAGAGAGGTAAAGAAAGTGGTGAAGCAATGTAAAAAGAGCAAATGAGAGAGTGGGAGACGTTATCAACAAATTTTGTTGAAATTAAGAAAAAGTTTTGGAGTGAGATTAATAAGATGAAAAAGCCTAGGGAACAAATGGATTTGTCAGTTAAAAGCAGGAGAGGAGAATTTTTAAATAGAGAGTTAGATGTATCGAGAAGATGGAGGGAATATTTTGAGGAATTGTTAAATGTTGATGATAATAGGGAAGCTGTGATTTTGTGTATAGGGCAAGGGGGGAATAACATCTTGTAGGAGTGAGGAAGAGACAGTTGTTGGTGTGGAGCATTCATGTAAGAGATTTTAACCATCCAATTGATTTTCAAAAATTTGAGAAAGTAGTATCAAGCAAGTCCATGGTCGACAGGAATATAATTGAATCTTGTTTCATAAAAAGCAGTTTTGACAATAATATGAATATTTCCTTTGGTTTATATAAATTAGATCCATTTATAATTAATAGAATTTGGGAAGAATTTAATAATACACTGGACAAATAATAATTTTTAAATTTTCTTGGGTAGAATAGTTTGTGGGTGAGTTGTGCAAAGGACCTATCCAAGTTGGGTCGGCGCGCGTCAGGTGTTTAACCGTTGTGGGATCTGATAGTGAGGTGCTGGCCAGACCCCTTATATAGCTTCCTTGGATGCTTCACTTTCATAGTTCCTTGATAATGTGAGTAGTCACGAATGCGCTTGGAATTTCTCTATTCTTTCAGAGTGGTTGTTTTGCATATTCTGAAATCACCTGTTTACTGTGATCTTATTGCATATATATATATATATATATATATATATATATATATATATATATATATATATATATATATATATATATATATATATATATATATATATATATATATGTATATATATATATATATATACACATATATATATATATATATATATATATATATATATATATATATATATATATATATATATATATATATATGTGTGTGTGTGTGTGTGTGTGGTATAAACCTTGGCAATAGATACCGACAAATTGGTTTAGAAAGTCATGTGGGCAAACACTAGGACATATTAGAAAACGTTTCGGTCCTGGGACCTTCATCTAGGTCCCAGGACCAAAGTGTTTTCTAATAAATATGCGCTAGTGTTTGTTCACGTGTCTTCATAAACCACTATATATATGTATATATATATATATATGTTTATATATATATATATATATATATATATATATATATATATATATATATATATATATATACATATATATATATATATATATATATATATATATATATATATATATATATATATATATATATATATATATATATATATATATATATATATATATATATATATATATATATATATATATATATATATGCAATAAGATCACAGTAAACAGGTGATTTTAAAATATGCATAACAGCCACTGTGAAAGAGTAGTGAAATTCCAAGCGCTTTCGTGACTACTCACATTGTCAAGGAACTATGAAAGTAATACATCAAATTAAAGGGCTTAGACCACACCTCACAGTCAACTCCCATAACAAAGAAACACCTGACACGGGACAATACCGGACTCATAAGAAAAGAGGAACACTGCAGTAGGTCCGCTGGTCCAACTAGACAGGTCCTCACGACAACCCACCAAGAAATAAGGTTTATTATTTGTCCAATGTATTATTAAACTCTAACGAAATTTTATTAATTATAAATGAATCTAATTTATACAAACCTAAGGAAATATTCATATTATTTTCAAAACTGCTTTTATGAAACAAGATTCAATTATATTTCTGTCAACCATGGACTTGCTTGATACAACTTTCTCAACTTTTTGAAAATCAATTGGATGGTTAAAGTCTCTCACATGAATAAATAGATAATTGGAATCTTGTCCAGTTCTAATGCTATATTTATGTTGTTTTAATCTTTATCGTAAATTTTACAAGGAATCTTATAGACACATCCGTCAGCATTTGGGGGGGAATTCTTTATCAAAAGTTTTTCTTACTGTATCAAGATTTTTAAATACAACTTTAATATTAAAAGTCTTAAGAAGAGAAGGCATATCAACCAAGTTTTCATGGTAAGGGAGAACCAACATATTTTTAGTTGAATAGGGTTGGTTGTCCCTTTTTGGGTTGTAAAAAGTAATTCTAGCAATTTTAAATGATTTATCAATTACATTTTTCGGGTATTTCAGATCATTGGCTATTTCATAAATTTTGGATATTTCTTCATCTATGAACTCTGGACTACAAATACGTAAAGCACTCAAAAACATTGATGAGAAAACAGACAGTTTAACTTTATCTTGATGGGAAGAACAGTAGTGTATATAGGAACAGTTATTTGTAGGTTTTCTGTAAATTTTAAATTTGAATTCATTATTACTCTTAATAATTAAAACATCTAGAAAAGGCAATGAGTTATTTTCCTCAAACTCAACAGTAAAGTTTATAGAATGGGCTAAGCTATTTAATTTGCCAAGGAAATGGTGTATATCTACATTTTTGGGCATAAGACATAAAATATCATCAACATATCTGAACCATTTTGCTCTATTAGGGAGGATTGTGTTAAGCAATCTTGTTTCAAAAAATTCCATGTATAGATTACTAAGAACAGGTGAAAGAGGATTTCCCATTACCATAACAAATTTCTGAGTGTAAAACTTATCATTAAATACAAATTTTGTATCAACAATGCGAAGTTTAATAAGTTTAATGATAGTAGGAACTCGTAATGGTAAATCATAATTAACGAATTCTTCAGATAAGAAACTTAATAAATCATCTACAGGAACTTTCGTAAACAAGGAAGTAACATCAAAACTAACCATGTTATAATCATTTAAGTCAGTCAAGGAGCTTAATTTATCAACTAAATCTAAGTTGTTTTTAACACTGATGTTAGAAATTTTACCAACAATAGGGCTCAAAATGTCGACAAGCCATTTGGATAATTTATACGAAACTGATCCTATGGAGCTAATAATTGGTCTGATTGGATTACCTGGTTTGTGTGTTTTTATTAGTCCATACATGTAAGGTAAAAATGGATTAGTGGAAGTAAATTGTTTAATTAATTCATCTTTGCCTTTTAGTAGAAGTTTTATTGTTTTATTGAAATTGCTGTTAACGGTTTCTAAGGGATTCTTTCTAAGTTTAGAATAGGTTTCAGTATCATCTAAGAGATTATTCAAGATAAAGTTGAACTGTCTGTTTTCTCATCAATGTTTTTGAGAGCTAAATTTACGTATTTGTAGTCCAGAGTTCATAGATGAAGAAATATTCAAAATTTATGAAATAACCAATGATCTGAAATACCCAAGAAATGTAATTGATAAATCTTTTAAAGTTGCTAGAAACACTTTTTATAATCCAAAAAGGGGCAACCAGCCTTATTCAACTAAAAATATGTTGGTTCTCCCTTACCATGAAAACTTGGTTGGTATGCCTTCTCTTCTTAAAACTTTTAATATTAAAGTTGTATTTAAAAATCTTGATATAGTAAAAAAAACTTTTGATAAAGAATTCCCCCCAAAATGCTGACGGATGTGTCTATAAGATTCCTTGTAAAATTAGCGATAAAGTTTATTACGGTCAAACTGGTAAAAGTCTCGAACTTAGATTAAAACAACATAACTATAGCATTAGAACTGGACAAGATTCCAATGCTCTATTTATTCATGTGAGAGACTTTAATCATCCAATTGATTTTCAAAAAGTTGAGAAAGTTGTATCAAGCAAGTCCATGGTTGACAGAAATAATTGAATCTTGTTTCATAAAAGCAGTTTTGAAAATAATATGAATATTTCCTTAGGTTTGTATAAATTAGATTCATTTATAATTAATAAAATTTGGTTAGAGTTTAATAATACATTGGACAAATAAAAAACCTTATTTCTTGGTGGGTTGTCCTGAGGACCTGTCTAGTTGGACCAGCGGACCTACTGCAGTGTTCCTCTTTTCTTATGAGTCCGGTATTGTCCCGTGTCAGGTGTTTCTTTGTTGAGGGAGTTGACTGTGAGGTGTGGTCTAAGCCCTTTAATTTGATGTATTACTTTCATAGTTCCTTGACAATGTGAGTAGTCACGAAAGAGCTTGGAATTTCACTACTCTTTCACAGTGGTTGCTTTATATATACATGTATATATATATATATATATATATATATATATATATATATATATATATATATATATATATATATATATATATATATATATATATATATATATACATATATATATACATATATATATATATATATATATATATATATATATATATATATATATATATATATATATATATATATATATATATATATATATATATATATATATATATATATATGTCGTGCCGAATATGTAAAACTTGTGATCTTGGCTTAAATAGCAATGCTCATCTTGCCATATAAAAGACAAGCGAAAATTTGTGTATTTTGTGTATGCAATAATTTTGCAGAAATCATTCTGAACCTATCGAAAAAATATATTTCGTTGTGTTTGTTTGTTATTAAATTATTGTAAACGTATCTAAAATATATTTAGATGGAGAGAGAGAGAGAGAGAGAGAGAGAGAGAGAGAGAGAGAGAGAGAGAGAGAGAGAGAGAGAAAGAGGTACCTCCTCAAGAACTTGACTGGGGACCCTCATCCTCAGAGAAGAGAATAAACGTACTTTACGAAAAACTCAGTACCATCCCCTATATTTTATATGAACTTTATTTGGCAGAAGAAATTGACAAAAACACAACCATGAATAAATTGGTACAATATATCAATGATTATGAATCTCCTCCAGCTCCTTCTAAGCCGGACGTGAGCCAAGTATGCAGCAAGCATTTCCTCTCTGGATGATCACGCTGAGGCGCTGGAACATGACAATGGCCGTCCTTGGGTCCCTGGTGGTGTCGATGAGTCTGGAACCCAGGTCTTTAAGGGAATGTGTGGCCTTTTTTTCACCATTATCACAAGGTCTCTGATCCCACGGGTACAAATTGATACTGTTGGCTTATGTCTGTTCTTGCCGATATTGTACTCCTCCCTGTGATCAGCTCGTTACTGTCTCCCGACACTGTGATGTAGGTATAGTCCCATGCTAGGAGCTTGCCATTTTTCCAAGGATAGATGGTGATCCCGTATGGGCTTTTTGCGAGGTTGTGGGTATTGTTGGCTGCCAGTGATCGGAGCTCTTCCTCGGCTGGGCATCCAGCTGTAGCAAGGCTTCTCTTTATGGAGTCGTTGACTTCTTTGTGTCTTGCATGCCAGCCCTTGATTTTTGATCAGTTATGACCATATAGACCATATTATCTGGCTTGCATATAACCGCAAATACACGTGTATTCCGTGTGAATTGGGGCAGCAAGGATGTCATAGGGTCGAGGAGTGTTCCCATTGCAGAAATGGGAACTGACTGGAGGAAGTCCCCAGAGTGATTTGTGCTCACAGCTTGGAGACAGGCAGTCTCCCTGTCTGATGTTACAGTCCTAAGCATTTTGGCAGCACCCTTTCAGCACTGGGGCGATTCCAACTTGACTGTTTGTAGGCCAGTACTGCACTAGGTTTTGGTGCTGGCACAGCGAGAATCTCCCATTTGGTAATGGCACTGGCATACCTAGGGTCCTGTATACCTGCTGAGTCCGTAAGAATTTGTTTTATTAACTCGTTTAATGCTACGGAAGAGGATAGGAGAGCTGTTACGGCAATCTGGGAGAATTTGCCTACTCCCAACCCTATAAGCAACACTGAAAATGAGGCTTGCAGCCACTGTCCATCTTCCAGGGAAAGATTAAACATACTTCCTATCATGGTCTTTAGGAGGGAGTCACATTCATTGAGTTTCGGATTGCTGAAGGCTGGGGAGCATCTTAGGATGTAGGTAAGTTTCGGAATGGCCAGGCACCTGGTGAGTAGGAAGATGGCATCGTATGTATCAGTGTCTTTCATCTTGCCTTCGAACGTCCTGAGGTCTGAGATTTTCTTTTCTAGGATCAGATCGATGACATTGGGCCCAAGAGGAACACCATGGAGAGTGCTGCTGGCTGGGTCAATGGCTCGTGCTCCTCGTAAAACTGCACTAATATCCTCAATGATCTGTCGCATTTGGTGGGGTTTAAAGATAGGCCCAGGCTCACTTCGGTGTCTACAATTTTTCTGATGTTCTCTAAGAGAGATTCTGTAGTGCCAACTAGGGTACCATCATACTAGAACTAGATATTGAGCTCACTGGAGAGCGCTTCTGTGACTTCCTAGACGACCAGACAGAAGAGAAAAGGGGCGAGAGGATCCCCCTGTTGCACACCCTCACACGAGTCAGTTTCATGGTCCCCAAACAACAGTTTAGAAGTCACGCTATAACAAGATTGTACGAAGGGGTAGAGGGAAGGGAAATGTCTAGAAACTGCATGGAGAGAAGCAACCCTTCTGACTAAGTTGAATGCGTTAGCAAAATCCAATTTGATTTAAACTTTTTTATCTGTCACGTTGTTGATGTATAAGCGTGCTGCATGGTCGGATGCTTCATAGCCTTGTTGAACATCATAACCGAGCTGAGTTGGTTTCAGCATTGCGGCAGCCTTTTGACTCATTCTTATTGCAGCCTTAGCGACAAGTCGCCGATGGGTGTTGCCCACTGCAATGAGCTTGAATTCTCTATCCTTTTTCCAGAGGACACATAGTGAGGCGCCAAAGGAGAGGGGTCTAATGGCTTCCGGGACACTGTCAGCCAGGCACACACTGAAAAATTTGGTGAGTTCAGACAACAGCCTCTCTGAAGCGTCACCAAGTGCTGGATAGGGTATTTGTTTTAAGTGTTGTGGCCTTAAGCCAGTGAAACCCCTTGATGAGCCCTGTGGAAATAACATAGTGGCTTTATACACATCAGTGTCCTGTGGGATGAATGTTCTTCACCTGTAAAATGTCAGGGAGGTCAATGTTAGTACTGGGATCCCTGGGTGAATGTTTGTCCTTCAGGACATGTGCTGTAATGACGTCCTTAGAGGTGATGGTATTCTCACTGGTTATAAGCCTCAATGACCCAGTGGTATTACCCTCTTCTATTTTTATCCTAATTTGGGCTCTGATTTTTGAGGCATCAGGTGTTCTGTTGTTGGCAGTTGCCCGTCGGGTGTTTGTCGCCCTAGAGGGGAAACAGACGAGGTTGTCCTCTCTAGGGAATGCTTTTATTGCCCTAATAACAGATGTTTCTAGGGACTTGTCCCTCCTTGGTGGGATAGCCAGATAGGCATTGCTAAATAGCAGTAGGTTGTGCCAGGATCTGTTGTTTGCAGAAGCATCGTTGACTTTCTTCAAAAGGTCAGCGAATTTGCTAGCAGCTTGAGGGCAAACTGCTTTGGGGATGTGTCAGCGTCCTGGAGGACTTCAATTTGATTGCAGATTTTAGGTCCTTTCTAGAGGTGAAGTCACGGTAGCTGTCAGCAATGTCTGCTGGGAAGGTCTGTTGGTCGTTCCCACTTGGAGCCCTCCGGGAGCTAGATATCCACTATGTGCACGGATGTTGTCATTTGAGGTACTGAGTACACAATCCCTGTGACACACCTGGCAGATGCCTCGTGGACGAATTCCACGGCTTTGGCTCTGTCATGGAGATCTGGGAACGCGGCACATCTTGTGACATTTCTGACATAGTAGGCGTGAGAGGGCGCCAGTTGTGGGATCATTGTTGAAGCACAGGGTGAACACATGGGGATGGAGGTGGGATAATAGCGAGCAATCTTGAGAGTAATTGGTCAGGCTGACAGAAGGTCTAGACCGGGATTTGGGAAGAGGACCAGGGATGGGGGGGAAGCGAGGGGACTGGCCCTACCTGTTCACTAAATATGCACATCACTGACTAACTTTTGCTGATTGTTATACACATATTATTCCACTTAGAAAAACCCTTGCCATTTGGCATACTATTCGCCATAATCTCACTACTGACTATTAACTGAGGTGCTCTCCGGTTCCGCATCCAGTGATAGCGAATCCTGAGCAACCACTCAACCCCTCTAACCCTAGCCGAACACAGAGGTTAAACAAACATCCACACCTCCGCTGGCAGGATCCCCTCAAGACCAACACTACTCTCCAGCTCCCCACATGTACACTGCACTTTCACTGATACAGAAGCAGTGGTCTGATGCAAAGAATTTTTACTATGTAATCTCCGGTGAATACTCACCAAAATATCTGCCGAAACTGGCCCTTGCCAAGCAAATCATGTTGGTTCTTCGTTTACACACAAAATGTATAGAGCACCACAAACTGGCTCCGTCCCTCCACACATACACACAGAAACACACACACACGCACACACACACACGCACACACACACACACACACACACACACACACACACACACACACACACACACACACACACACACACACACACACACACACACACACAAACACACGCTATCCCAACACAGACCACAATCCAGACACACAGCCCCCACCCCACACTACGCTGTAGAATCCCGCAGTACACTGCCAGGTCCCCCACCCTCACAGACCCCCAAAACACAGTACTGGAGAGGAAACTGAAGGTATGGTACACCAACACTGATGGAATAACGAATAAGTGGGAAGGGTTGCACGAAAGAGTCAAAGAGGCATCACCAGACATCATAGGCCTCACAGAAACCAAGCTAACAAGGATGATAACAGATGCTGTCTTTCCAACGGGTTATCAGATCCTGAGGAAAGACAGAGGGAACAGAGGGGGTGGAGGAGTGGCACTGCTGATCAAAAACCGATGAGATTTTGATGAGCTGGAGAGAGGAGATAGAGGAGAAGCAAGAGATTACATAGAACTAACGCTGCAGTCTGGAGGTCCCAAGGTGGCAATTGCTCTGATGTATAACCCACCACAGAACAGCAGGAGGCTAAGGCAAGAGTATGATGAGAGTAATATAGCGATGGTTGACACACTAGCTGAAGTGGCCAGAAGGGCTAATGCGAGCAGGGCAAAGCAACTGATCATGGGTGACTTCAAACACAAGGAAATCGATTGGGAGAACTTGGATCCACATGGGGGCCAAGAAACGTGGAGGGCTAAGGTGATGGAGGTGGTACTGGAAAACTTCATGTACCAACATGTAAGGGACACTACCAGAGAGAGAGAGAGGAGAGGATGAACCAGCGAGACTGGACCTTGTATTCACCATGAGAAGTGCAGATATTGAGAACATCACATATGAAAGACCCGTGGGGGGCCAGTGATCATGTGGTTTTTAAGCTTTGAATACATAATAAAGTTACAAGTGGAGGGGGAAGCAGGAAGGGCTGGCAGAATGAAGCCAAACTACAAATTAGGGGACTACGCAAAAATGAAGAACTTCCTTAAATGGGTTCAGTGGGAAAGAGAACTGGCAGGGAAGTCAGTAGACGAGATGATGGAATATGTGACAACAATATGCAAGGAAGAAGCTGAGGAGAGGTTTGTACCCAAGGGTAACAGGAATAATGAAAAAGCCAGGATGAGCCCGTGGTTCACCCAAAGGTGCAAGGAGGCCAAAACCAAGTGAACTAGGGAATGGAAGAAGTATAGAAGGCAAAAGACCCAGGAGAATAAGGAGACCAATCGTAGAGCCAGAAATGAATATGCACAGGTAAGACAGGAGGCCCAAAGGCAATATGAGAATGACATAGCAGCGAAAGCCAAATCTGCCCCAAAACTGTTATACAGCCACATCAGGAGGCATACAACAGCCAAGGATCAGGCAATCAGGCTGAGGAAGGAAGGAGGAGAAGCCACAAAAAACGACCGTGAAGTACGTGAGGAGCTCAACAGGAGATTCAAAGAAGTGTTCTCAGAGGAGACAGAAGGGCCTCCAGAAAGGCAGAGGTGGGGTACACCAACAAGTGTTACACACAATACATTCAACTGAGGAAGAAGTGAAGAGGCTGTTAAGCGAGCTAGACACCTCAAAGGCGATAGGGCTGGATAACATCTCTCCATGGGTCCTGAGAGAGGGAGCAGAGGTGCTTTGTGTACCACTAACAATTATCTTCAAAACATATCTCGAAACAGGACCACTACCACAAGTATGGAAGACACCAAATGTAGTCCTAATTTTAAAAAAGGAGACAAACACGAAGCACTGAACTACGGACCAGTGTCACTGATGTGTATAGTATGCAAGGTCATGGAGAAAATTATCAGAAGAGTGGTGGAGCAACTAGAACTTTCAACGACAGCCAGCATGGTTTCAAGGACGGGAAATCCTGTGCCACAAACCTACTGGAGTTCTATGACAGGGGTGGGTAGATTGCATTTTCTTGGACTGTAAGAAGGCGCTTGACAGTTTCACACAAGAGATTAGCGCAGAAGCTGGAGGACCAAGCAGGGATAACAGGGAAGGCACTACAGTGGATCAGGAAATACCTGTCAGGAAAACAACAGCGAGTCATGGTACGTGGCGAGGCGTCAGAGTGGGCGCCGGTAACGAACGGGGTGCCACAGGGGTCAGTATTAGGACCGGTGCTGTTTCTGGTATTTGTGAACGACGTGATGGAAGGAATAGACTCCGAAGTGTCCCTGTTTGCAGATGATGTGAAGCTGATGAAAAGAATTAAATAAGACGAAGACCAAACAGAACTACAGAGGGATGTGGTCAGACTGCAGGCCTGGTCCATAAACTGGCTCCTGGAGTTCAACCCCACCTAGTGCAAAGTCATAAAGATTGGGGAAGGGCAAAGAAGACCACAGAAGGAGTACAATCTAGGGGGCCAGAACCTACAAAGTTCACTCAAGAAAAAGGATCTTGGTGTGAGTATAAGACCGGGAACATCTCCTGAGGTGCACATCAACCAAATAACTGCTGCAGCATACGGGCCCCAGGTTAACCTAAGAACAGCATTCCGACATCTAAATAAGGAGTCATTCAGGACCCTGTACACTGTGTATGTTAGGCCCATACAGAAATATGCAGCGCCAGCTTGGAACTCTCACCTAGCCAAGCATGTAAGGAAACTAGAGAAAGTGCAAAGGTTTGCAACAAGACTAGTCCCGGAGCTAAGAGGTATGTCCTACGAGGAGAAGTTAAAAGAAATCGACCTGACGACAATGGAAGGCAGGTGAGTTAGGGGGGATATGATAACGACATATAAAATACTGAGAGATATAGACAAGGTGGACAGAGACAGGATGTTCCAGACATGGGACACATGAACGAGGGGCCACAGTTGGAATCTGAAGACTCAGATGAATCACAGGTATGTTAGGAAGTGTTTCTTCAGTCACAGAGTTGTCAGGAAGTGGAATAGCCTGGGTAGTGATGTAGTGGAGGCAGGATCCATACATGGCTTTAACAAGAGGTATGATAAAGCTCAGGGAGCGGGAAGAGTGACCGGGTAGCGGCCAGGTGAAGAGGCGGGGCCAGGAGCTGTGAATCGACCCCCGAAACAGCTACTAAGTGAGTACAACTAGGTGTGTACACACACACACACACACACACACACACACACACACATATATATATATATATATATATATATATATATATATATATATATATATATATATATATATATATATATATATATATACATATATATATATATATATATATATATATATATATATATATATATATATATATATATATATATATATATATATATATATATATATATATATATATATATATATATATATATATATATATATATATATATATATATATGTATATACATATGCAAAACAACCACTCTGAAAGAATAGAGAAGTTCCAAGCGCTTTCGTGACTACTCACATTATCAAGGAACTATGAAAGTAAAGCATCCAAGGAAGCTATATAAGGAGTCTGGCTTCCTTGGATGCTTAACTTTCATAGTTCCTTGATAATGTGAGTATTCACGAAAGCGCTTGGAATTTCTCTATTCTTTCAGAGTGGTTGTTTTGCATATTCTGAAATCACCTGTTTACTGTGATCTAATTGCATATATATATATATATATATATATATATATATATATATATATATATATATATATATATATATATATATATATATATATATATATATATATATATATATATATATATATATATATATATATATATATATATATATATATATATATATATATATATATATATATATATATATATATATATATATATATATATATATATATATATATAAATATATATATATATATATATATATATATATATATATATATATATATATACATATATATATATATATATATATATATATATTCGAAGCACTCTTTGTATATGAATGGATGCCTAAATGTGACCTAGCTGCGTGAGAGAGTTGCTGTCACTTAGCAAACTACCAAATAATTCTAGAGAAAATAGTAACATGTTAAAGTGTGAAACTATGAGAACACGCTAAGCCCATACTGGTTTAGCGCTTTCTTGAATATAGTAATACTATATGAATAACAACAACAACAGTAATAATAATATTAATAGTAATAATGATGATGATAATGATAATAATAATAACGGAAGAAGCAAAAAAAAGTTTTAACGCAGAGATTCTGGAAAAGTTACTCACCGCGAGAGTTGACTAACCTGTTGCACAGGTCGTGTCAGACACTGCGAGTGGTAACCCTGGTACAGTGTGCACAACTTGTTGCACAGGTCGTGTCAGACACTGCGAGTGGTAACCCTGGTACAGTGTGCACAACTTGTTGCACAGGTCGTGTCAGACACTGCGAGTGGTAACCCTGGTACAGTGTGCACAACTTGTTGCACAGGTCGTGTCAGACACTGCGAGTGGTAACCCTGGTACAGTGTGCACAAATTGTTGCACAGGTCGTGTCAGACACTGCGAGTGGTAACCCTGGTACAGTGTGCACAAATTGTTGCACAAATCGTGTCAGACACTGCGAGTGGTAACCCTGGTACAGTGTGCACAAATTGTTGCACAAGTCGTGTCAGACACTGCGAGTGGTAACCCTGGTACAGTGTGCACAACTTGTTGCACAGGTCGTGTCAGACACTGCGAGTGGTAACCCTGGTATAGTGTGCACAACTTGTTGCACAGGTCGTGTCAGACACTGCGAGTGGTAACCCTGGTATAGTGTGCACAACTTGTTGCACAGGTCGTGTCAGATACTGCGAGTGGTAACCCTGGTACAGTGTGCACAACTTGTTGCACAGGTCGTGTCAGATACTGCGAGTGGTAACCCTGGTATAGTGTGCACAACTTGTTGCACAGGTCGTGTCAGACACTGCGAGTGGTAACCCTGGTACAGTGAGCACAACTTGTTGCACAGGTCGTGTCAGACACTGCGAGTGGTAACCCTGGTACAGTGAGCACAACTTGTTGCACAGGTCGTGTCAGACACTGCGAGTGGTAACCCTGGTATAGTGTGCACAACTTGTTGCACAGGTCGTGTCAGACACTGCGAGTGGTAACCCTGGTACAGTGTGTACAACTTGTTGCACAGGTCGTGTCAGACACTGCAAGTGGTAACCCTGGTACAGTGTGTACAACTTGTTGCACAGGTCGTGTCAGACACTGCAAGTGGTAACCCTGGTACAGTGAGCACAACTTGTTGCACAGGTCGTGTCAGACACTGCAAGTGGTAACCCTGGTACAGTGTGCACAACTTGTTGCACAGGTCGTGTCAGACACTGCAAGTGGTAACCCTGGTACAGTGTGCACAACTGCTACTTTTTTTAAATCATATATTATTAGCTTTTTGTAAGTCATATTTTCACTCTTAAATGCATTTTGAGTTTTAAATATTAAATGCTTCAAGGAGCATGTGAGGTGTGAGACACACTTGTTCTCATGAAAATCAAAAACATCTTTTCCGTATTTTCTACCTAAGGACAGTGGCGGACCTACATGTTTGGGGTCCTGAAGACTGAACTGTTATGGGGACCTAAAGACTGAACTGTTATGGGAGCCTGAAGACTGAACTGTTATGGGGTCCTGAAGACTGAACTGTTATGGGGGCCTGAAGACTGAACTGTTATGGGGGCCTGAAGACTGAACTGTTATGGGGACCTAAAGACTGAACTGTTATGGGAGCCTGAAGACTGTACTGTTAAGGGGGCCTGAAGACTGTACTGTTATGAGGGCCTGAAGACTGTACTGTTATGGGGTCCTGAAGACTGTACTGTTATGGGAGCCTGAAGACTGAACTGTTATGGGGGCCTGAAGACTGAACTGTTATGGGGGCCTGAAGACTGTACTGTTATGGGGGCCTGAAGACTGTACTGTTATGGGGGCCTGAAGACTGAACCGTTATGAGGGCCTGAAGACTGTACTGTTATGGGGGCCTGAAGACTGTACTGTTATGTGGGCCTGAAGACTGTACTGTTATAGGGGCCTGAAGACTGTACTGTTAAGAGGGTCTGAAGACTGTACTGTTATGGGGGCCTGAAGACTGTACTGTTATGGGGGCCTGAAGACTGAACTGTTACGGGGGCTTGAAGACTGAACTGTTATGGGGGCCTGAAGACTGTAATGTTATGGGGGCCTGAAGACTGAACTGTTATAGGGGCCTGAAGACTGTAATGGGGGCCTTAAGACTGTACTGTTATGAGGGCCTGAAGACTGTACTGTTATGGGGGCCTGAAGACTGTACTGTTATGGGGGCCTGAAGACTGTACTGTTATGGGGGCCTGAAGACTGTACTGTTATGGGGGCCTGAAGACTGTACTGTTATGGGGGCCTGAAGACTGTACTGTTATGGGGGCCTGAAGACTGTACTGTTATGGGGGCCTGAAGACTGTACTGTTATGGGGCCTGGAGACTGTGCTGTTAAGAACACTGAACTGTCTGAAGACTGTACTGTTATGGGGGCGTGAAGACTGAACTGTTATGGGGGCCTGAAGACTGAACTGTTATGGGGGCCTGAAGACTGTATTGTTATGGGGGCCTGAAGACTGAACTGTTATGGGGGCCTGAAGACTGTACTGTTATGGGGCCAGAAGATTGTACTCTTATGGGGGCCTGAAGACTGGACTGTTATGGGGGCCTGAAGACTGTACTGTTATGCGGGCCTTAAGACTGTACTGTTATGAGGGCCTGAAGACTGTACTGTTATGGGGGCCTGAAGACTGTACTGTTATGGGGGCCTGAAGACTGTACTGTTATGGGGGCCTGAAGACTGTACTGTTATGGGGGCCTGAAGACTGTGTTATGGAGGCCTGAAGACTGTTATGGGGTCCTGAAGACTGTACTGTTATGGGGGACTGAAGACTGTACTGTTATGGGGGCCTGAAGACTGTACTGTTATGGGGGCCTGAAGACTGTACTGTTATGGGGGCCTGAAGACTGAACTGTTATGGGGGCCTGAAGACTGTACTGTTATGGGGGCCTGAAGACTGTACTGTTATGGGGGCCTGAAGACTGTACTGTTATGGGGGCCTGAAGACTGTACTGTTATGGGGGCCTGAAGACTGTACTGTTATGGGGGCCTGAAGACTGTACTGTTATGGGGGCCTGAAGACTGTACTGTTATGGGGGCCTGAAGACTGTACTGTTATGGGGGCCTGAAGACTGTACTGTTATGGGGGCCTGAAGACTGAACTGTTATGGGGGCCTGAAGACTGTACTGTTATGGGGGCCTGAAGACTGAACTGTTATGGGGCCTGAAGATTGTACTCTTATGGGGGCCTGAAGACTGAACTGTTATAGGGGCCCTGAAGACTGTACTGTTATGAGGGCCTGAAGACTGAACTGTTATGGGGGCCTGAAGACTGTACTGTTATGGGGGCCTGAAGACTGTACTGTTATGGGGGCCTGAAGACTGTACTGTTATGGGGGCCTGAAGACTGTACTGTTATGGGGGCCTGAAGACTGTACTGTTATGGGGGCCTGAAGACTGAACTTTTATGGGGGCCTGAAGACTTAACTGTTATGGGGGCCTGAAGACTGAACTGTTATGGGGGCCTGAAGACTGTATTGTTATAAGGGCCTGAAGACTTCACTGTTATGGGGGCCTGAAGAATGAACTGTTATAGGGGCCTGAAGACTGAACTGGTATGGGGGCCTGGAGACTGAACTCTTATGGGGCCCTGAAGACTGTATTGTTATGGTGGCCTGAAGACTGTACTGATATGGGGGCCTGAAGACTGTACTGTTATGGGGGCCTGAAGACTGTACTGTTATGGGGGCCTGAAGACTGTACTGTTATGGGGGCCTGATGACTGTTCTGTTATGGGGCCTGGAGACTGTGCTGTTATGGGGTTATAAGACTGTACTGTAATGGGGCCTGAAGACTGTACTGTTATGGAGGCCTAAAGACTGTACTCTTATGGGGGCCTGAAGACTGTACTGTTATGGGGGCCTGAAGACTGTTCTGTTATGGGGGCCTGAAGATTGTACTGTTTTGGGGGCCTGAAGACTGTACTGTTATGGGGGCCTGAAGACTGTTCTGTTATGGGGGCCTGAAGACTGTATGGGGGGCCTGAAGACTGAACTGTTATGGGGGCCTGAAGACTGTACTGTTATGGGGGCCTGAAGACAGTACTGTTAAGGGGGCCTGAAGACTGTACTGTTATGGGGGCCTGAAGACTGCACTGTTATGGGGGCCTGAAGACTGTACTGTTATGGGGGCCTGAAGACTGTACTGTTATGGGGGCCTGAAGACTGAACTGTTACGGGGGCCTGAAGACTGAACTGTTATGGGGGCCTGAAGACTGTAATGTTATGGGGGCCTGAAGACTGAACTGTTATGGGGCCTGAAGACTGTTCTGTTATGGGGGCCTGAAGACTGAACTGTTATGAGGGCCCTGAAGACTGTACTGTTATGAGGGCCTGAGGTCTGAACTGTTATGGGGGCCTGAAGACTGTACTGTTATGGGGGCCTGAAGACTGTACTGTTATGGGGGCCTGAAGGCTGTACTGTTAAGAGGGTCTGAAGACTGTACTGTTATGGGGGCCTGAAGACTACACTGTTATGGGGGCCAGAAGACTGAACTGTTATGGGGCCTGAAGATTGTACTGTTATGGGGCCTGAAGACTGAACTGTTATAGGGGCCCTGAAGACTGTACTGTTATGAGGGCCAGAAGACTGTACTGTTATGGGGGCCTGAAGACTGTACTGTTATGTGGGACTATAGACTCTACTGTTATGGGGGCCTGAAGACTGAACTTTTATGGGGGCCTGAAGACTGAACTGTTATGGGGGCCTGAAGACTGAACTGTTATGGGGGCCTGAAGACTGTATTGTTATGGGGGCCTGAAGACTTTACTGTTATGGGGGCCTGAAGACTGAACTGTTATAGGGGCCTGAAGACTGAACTGTTATGTGGGCCTGGAGACTTAACTCTTATGGGGCCCTGAAGACTGTATTGTTATGGTGGCCTGAAGACTGTACTGTTATGGGGGCCTGAAGACTGTACTGTTATGGGGGCCTGAAGACTGTACTGTTATGGGGGCCTGAAGACTGTACTGTTATGGGGGCCTGAACTGACTGTGTCTGTTATGGGGGTACTGTAATGGGGCCTGAAGACTGTTCTGTTATGGGGACCTAAAGACTGTACTGTTATGGGGGCCTGAAGACTGTACTGTTATGGAGGCCTGAAGACTGTTCTGTTATGGGGTCCTGAAGACTGTACTGTTATGGGGGCCTGAAGACTGTACTGTTATGGGGGCCTGAAGACTGTACTGTTATGGGGGCCTGAAGACTGTACTGTTATGGGGGCCTGGAGACTGAACTGTTATGTGGGCCTGAAGACTGTACTGTTATGGGGGCCTGAAGACTGTACTGTTATGGGGGCCTGAAGACTGAACTGTTATGGGGGCCTGAAGACTGTACTGTTATGGGGGCCTGAAGACTGTACTGTTATGGGGGCCTGAAGACTGTACTGTTATGGGGGCCTGAAGACTGTACTGTTATGGGGGCCTGAAGACTGTACTGTTATGGGGGCCTGAAGACTGAACTGTTACGGGGGCCTGAAGACTGAACTGTTATGGGGGCCTGAAGACTGTACTGTTATGGGGGCCTGAAGACTGAACTGTTATGGGGGCCTGAAGACTGTACTGTTATGGGGGCCTGAAGACTGAACTGTTATGAGGGCCCGGAAGACTGTACTGTTGTGAGGGCCTGAAGACTGAACTGTTATGGGGGCCTGAAGACTGTACTGTTATGGGGGCCTGAAGACTGTACTGTTATGGGGGCCTGAAGACTGTACTGTTATGGGGGCCTGAAGACTGTACTGTTATGGGGGCCTGAAGACTGTACTGTTATGGGGGCCTGAACACTGAACTTTTATGGGGGCCTGAAGACTTAACTGTTATGGGGGCCTGAAGACTGAACTGTTATGGGGGCCTGAAGACTGAACTGTTATGGGGGCCTGAAGACTGTATTGTTATGGGGGCCTGAAGACTTTACTGTTATGGGGGCCTGAAGACTGAACTGTTATGGGGGCCTGAAGACTGAACTGTTATGGGGGCCTGGAGACTTAACTCTTATGGGGCCCTGAAGACTGTATTGTTATGGTGGCCTGAAGACTGTACTGTTATGGGGGACTGAAGACTGTACTGTTATGGGGGCCTGAAGACTGTACTGTTATGGGGGCCTGAAGACTGTACTGTTATGGGGGCCTGAAGACTGTTCTGTTATGGGGGCCTGAAGACTGTGCTGTTATGGGGTCCTAAAGACTGTACTGTTATGGGGCCTGAAGACTGTACTGTTATGGAGGCCTGAAGACTGTACTGTTATGGGGGCCTGAAGACTGAACTGTTATGGGGGCCTGAAGACTGTACTGTTATGGGGGCCTGAAGACTGTACTGTTATGGGGGCCTGAAGACTGTACTGTTATGGGGGCCTGAAGACTGTACTGTTATGGGGGCCTGAAGACTGTACTGTTATGGGGGCCTGAAGACTGTACTGTTATGGGGGCCTGAAGACTGCACTGTTATGGGGGCCTGAAGACTGCACTGTTTTGGGGGCCTGAAGACTGTACTGTTATGGAGGCCTGAAGACTGAACTGTTACGGGGGCCTGAAGACTGAACTGTTATGGGGGCCTGAAGACTGTAATGTTATGGGGGCCTGAAGACTGAACTGTTATGGGGCCTGAAGACTGTTCTGTTATGGGGGCCTGAAGACTGAACTGTTATGGGGGCCCTGAAGACTGTACTGTTATGAGGGCCTGAGGACTGATCTGTTATGGGGGCCTGAAGACTGTACTGTTATGGGGGCCTGAAGACTGTACTGTTATGGGGGCCTGAAGACTGTACTGTTATGGGGGCCTGAAGACTGTACTGTTATGGGGGCCTGAAGACTGTACTGTTAAGGGGGCCTGAGGACTGTACTGTTATGGGGGCCTGAAGACTGCACTGTTATGGGGGCCTGAAGACTGCACTGTTTTGGGGGCCTGAAGACTGTACTGTTATGGGGGCCTGAAGACTGAACTGTTACGGGGGCCTGAAGACTGAACTGTTATGGGGGCCTGAAGACTGTAATGTTATGGGGGCCTGAAAACTGAACTGTTATGGGGCCTGAAGACTGTACTGTTATGGGGGCCTGAAGACTGAACTGTTATGGGGGCCATGAAGACTGTACTGTTATGAGGGCCTGAAGACTGAACTGTTATGGGGGCCTGAAGACTGTACTGTTATGGGGGCCTGAAGACTGTACTGTTATGGGGGCCTGAAGGCTGTACTGTTATGGGGGCCTGAAGACTGTACTGTTATGGGGGCCTGAAGACTGTACTGTTATGGGGGCCTGAAGACTGAACTGTTATGGGGGCCTGAAGACTTAACTCTTATGGGGGGCTGAAGACTGAACTGTTATGGGGGCCTGAAGACTGAACTGTTATGGGGGCCTGAAGACTGTATTGTTATAAGGGCCTGAAGACTTTACCGTTATGGGGGCCTGAAGACTGAACTGTTATGGGGGACTGAAGACTGAACTGTTATGGGGGCCTGGAGACTTAACTCTTATGGGGCCCTGAAGACTGTATTGTTATGGTGGCCTGAAAACTGTACTGTTATGGGGGACTGAAGACTGTACTGTTATGGGGGCCTGAAGACTGTACTGTTATGGGGCCTGAAGACTGTACTGTTACGGGGGCCTGAAGACTGTTCTGTTATTGGGGCCTGAAGACTGTGCTGTTATGGGGTCCTAAAGACTGTACTGTTATGGGGCCTGAAGACTGTACTGTTATGGAGGCCTGAAGACTGTACTGTTATGGGGGCCTGAAGACTGAACTGTTATGGGGGCCTGAAGACTGTACTGTTATGGGGGCCTGAAGACTGTACTGTTATGGAGGCCTGAAGACTGTACTGTTATGGGTTCCTGAAGACTGTACTGTTATGGGGGCCTGAAGACTGTACTGTTATGGGTTCCTGAAGACTGTACTGTTATGGGGGCCTGAAGACTGTACTGTTATGGGGGCCTGAAGACTGTACTGTTATGGGAGCCTGAAGAGTGAACTGTTATGGGGGCCTGAAGACTGTACTGTTATGGGGGCCTGAAGACTGTACTGTTATGGGTGCCTGAAGACTGTACTGTTGTGGGGGCCTGAAGACTGAACTGTTATGGGGGCCTGAAGACTGTAGTGTTATGGGGGCCTGAAGACTGTAGTGTTATGGGGGCCTGAAGACTGTACTGTTGTGGGGGCCTGAAGACTGTAGTGTTATGGGGGCCTGAAGACTGTAGTGTTATGGGAGCCTGAAGACTGAACTGTTATGGGGGCCTGAAGACTGTACTGTTATGGGGGCCTGAAGACTGTACTGTTGTGGGGGCCTGAAGACTGTACTGTTATGGGGGCCTGAAGACTGTAGTGTTATGGGGGCCTGAAGACTGTACTGTTGTGGGGGCCTGAAGACTGTACTGTTATGGGGGCCTGAAGACTGTAGTGTTATGGGGGCCTGAAGACTGTAGTGTTATGGGGGCCTGAAAACTGAACTGTTATGGGGGCCTGAAGACTGTACTGTTGTGGGGGCCTGAAGACTGAACTGTTATGGGGGCCTGAAGACTGTACTGTTATGGGGGCCTGAAGACTGTACTGTTATGGGGGCCTGAAGACTGTACTGTTATGGGGGCCTGAAGACTGAACTGTTATTGGGACCTGAAGACTGTACTGTTGTGGGGGCCTGAAGACTGTACTGTTATGGGGTCCTGAAGACTGTACTGTTATGGGGGCCTGAAGACTGTACTGTTATGGGGGCCTGAAGACTGTACTGTTGTGGGGGCCTGAAGACTGTACTGTTATGGGGGTCTGAAGACTGTAGTGTTATGGGGGCCTGAAGACTGTACTGTTATGGGGGCCTGAAGACTGTACTGTTATTGGGGCCTGAAGACTGTACTGTTATGGGGGCCTGAAGACTGTACTGTTATGGGGGCCTGAAGACTGTACTGTTATGGGGGCCCCT
Organism: Cherax quadricarinatus; assembly: GCF_038502225.1. Lineage (NCBI taxonomy): Eukaryota > Metazoa > Arthropoda > Malacostraca > Decapoda > Parastacidae > Cherax > Cherax quadricarinatus. The sequence continues at coordinate 26,362,189 of NC_091293.1, read as the reverse complement.
GTATGATATTTTAATAACCTTTTAATTTTTTTATTATTATTTTGTAATGAATTACATTATATTATTAATATTATTATTTTTTTAAAATGTTCGTCTCGTACAGAAAACCCCAAAATTTTATGCAATGTGAAGTAAAGTGGCTTCTGGGGGCCCCTCCGGGATTAGGAACCCCTGAAGCTTATTAAGCTTCATTAGTTTCATAGTAGATCCGCTCCTGCCTTAGGATCTGTACCGGAGATTAGAAGCTATTTCATAAATTTTGTTTCTCCCCTTCAAGGAATTTCACTCTGTAAATACACGAGTCCCTCAGGAACATGACTGAGAACACTGCTTCACTCTTTTTCTGCTGATTTTTGGGAGATGTACATGGGAGGGGCGTATACCTGGAGGATGTTTATGCGGACAACGACAGGGAAGCCCTGTGCCTTACCAGGCCTCAAGGTGAATCAAGGGTTGATCAACCAGGCTGTTACTGGTGGAGAGATGCGGCAATGGGTATGGGTGGGAAGCCTTGATAGGTAATGTTTTGTACGGGTGTGGATAAGAGGGCGTGGGGGGTATGGTGTAGGTGTGGAATTAAATGGAGGAGCGTGGAAGAGAGGGTTGGGTAGTGTGTGTGTGTGTGTGTAATGTAAATACACATTCAGGTTAACACACACACACACAAACCGAGCCACACCAGAATCTCACCCCAGCACATCGTTGGCAATTCATTGCACACTTCAGGACTATTGCTTGGAAGCCTTGCAAGGTGATGGCAGTAATCAACTTTGAGTTGCCACGTAGGCTAGTCCGCCCCACATCAACACTAAATTGTGTACCTGACTGTAAGTATTGTTTGTCAGGAACACTCTCAGTTGTAACAACAGATGGTCAACCAGGACTCTGTATTTAAGATTTTTCCCCTTATAGATCTGAAGGTGAATCTAACATTATGCAGCAGCTCTGATGATGGATTTACATTGCACAGTTATTCCAATGATGAGCCTAACATTATACAGTAGATCAAATGATGGATCTACCATGATAATCGCTTCCCAGGCGCTGATCCTTCCAGGATTAGAGTTAATATCCTTTGACACTAAAGCTACATGAGTGTAGTTATGTATCACCTAAACTTAATATGTGTACTCACGGTCACCAAAATTGCCTATGTGTTCTCTCGTGCCATCGAAAGTGCATATACCTATCATGAGTCACCAGAGGAGCACACATGTGTCACTACAGATACATGTGCGAACTATATATCACCGAAAATACACGCGTGTATTACGTGTCATGGGAAAAAAAGGTCTGGTGACACAGTATATCTGCGCGTACTGCTGGACCTGAACTGTTAAAATATTGTCAGTTTTAATTACTCTACAGGTGACGTCAGGTTATAGATCAGTGGCCTTTTTTTATATATTTTTTACACGATTGCATCTACAGGCCAAGAGTTGTGACCCTACCGTTAAGAACTGTTATTCTACAGTTAAGAGCTGTTATCCTACCACAGCTCATTTTAGACTAAGAGCTGTTGACAGGCTAAGAGCGTTTATCCCATCTTTATTAATTTACAGGTTAAGGGCTGTTATCCTACCTCAAGAGATTGTATACCACCCAAGCTCATTTACAGGTTTAGAGCTGTTTTACTATCAAATCTCAGTTACAAATCAAGAGTATTTATTCAACTTCAGCGCAGGCTGAGAGCTTCTATCCTGTCATAGTTCATTTACAGGCTAAGAACTGTTGTCCTAACTCATACTGTTTACAGGTTGGGAAATGCTATCCTACCTCATTTCATTTACAACTTAAGAGCCGTTATCCTACCTCATCTCAAATAACAGTTGTTAATCTAATTCAGCTCATATGCAGGAAAAGGATAGTTATCCTATCTCAGGTCATTTACAGACTTTTATATAAGAGCTTTCATTTTAATTTAGTTCATTTACAGGATAAGAGCTGTTATCTTACTCAAGCTCTTTGTTGGTTCAGACTGTTATCCTTCCTCAGCTCATTTACAGATTATGAGCGGTCATCTTACTTTATCTCAATTACTTTTTATTTACGGGGTAGGAGCTGTTATCCTACATAAGCTAATTTATAGGTTAAGAGTTGTTATCTTGCCCCAACTCATTTAAAGGTTATGAGCTGTTAAATAAAAAAAAAGGCACAATAACGTGACTGGAACGATACACAAATAACCCGCACATAGAAGAGAGGAGCTTACGACGACGTTTCGGTCCGACTTGGACCATTTACAAAGTCACACTAATCAGAAGTGGAGCAGGACGGCTATATATAGGCAGGAAGAGGTAGTGGTGGTAGTAGTAGTAGTAGTGGTAGTAGTAGTAGTAGTAGTAGTAGTAGTAGTAGTAGTAGTAGCAGTAGTAGTGGTAGTAGTGGGGAACTAAGGAGGAGAAGCCAGTCAAATATAAAGAAAGGGGAGCACTGCAAGGGAGCTAGGTGCCCACAGAGGGAGAGCAAGTGCACAGAGGTGGGGGGAAGGGGAAGTGATGAAATAAATAATGAAGGAACAGAAACACGCGACAGAAGAAAGACAAAAAAAGGAAAGAGGAAAGGGGAAGAGGGAGAAGAAGAAAAAAATGAGGAATCAGGTTAAGTCACGGGTGTTCTGAAGCTTGGAGCATTTTACAATGTAGTGGGAGAGGAAGGCATCTACAGAGACGAAGCCAGGACTAAGATTCATACAAGGAAAGTTGTGTATTAGAGAGGATTCAACAAGACGGCGACTCTTAAAGTTGGAAGTAGGGAAGACAGTTTTAGCAGAAGACCAGTCTATAGGATGGCTGTGATCTCTGACGTGACAGAAAAGAGCATTGTTAGTGTAGTTTTCCCGTCTTCGCTACCCTTCCCATTTCATAGACTCTGCCTTCTCACGAGCTAAACGTAATTTCTTCTCTCCCAAACTCTCTACTCCTGGGAACTCTTCTGTCCTCTGCCTTCCCTACATTTCCGGTCTTTCTAATCTCAACAATTCTCTCCGTCCCTTAGACATCAAGCTTACCTTCCGCCAGACTAACACTCTTCGCACTAATCTCGTTCATACCTCTCCTCCCTCTACAGATGCTCCTGGTGTCTACTCTATTTCTTGCTCCTCCTGTCCTCTTCAATACTTTGGAGAAACTGGCCGATCTCTTTCTGACAGACTTAGGGAGCACAAAATTAGTGTTAGGCTTGCCGACACTAACAATGCTATTTTATGTCACGTCAGAGATCACAGCCATCCTATAGACTGGTCTTCTGCTAAAACTGTCTTCCCTACTTCCAACTTTAAGAGTCGCCGTCTTGTTGAATCCTCTCTAATACACAACATTCCTTGTATGAATCTTAGTCCTGGCTTCGTCTCTGTAGATGCCTTCCTCTCCCACTACATTGTAAAAGTTCACAGCTGACCTAGAGACTGTTGATTGGCCTACAGAATTCTCCAAGGCCAATGGTATTGATGACTGGACAGACATTTTTCTTAACAAATTACTTAGACTATACAACAAACATTGTCCTATAAAAACAAAACATCACAAACAAACGGCTTGGTTGCCCATGGCTAACCAGCACCATTCTGAAATCCATTGACAAGAAACACCAATATGAAAGCAATATAGACAGGGCTTAATACACAAAGATACTCTTAAACACTATTCATCAGCTCTCACCAAAGTGATAAAAAAAGCCAAATAACTATACTACTCCAGTAGATTCACAGACACTAGAGGAGATATAAAAAAGACCTGGAAAACACTCTCTCAGATTCTAGGGACCCACAAACTGAGAAAAACCAAGAATATTGTCCTAACTAAACCTAATGAAACACCACTACATCCCACTGACACAGCTAACAAGATAAACGACTTCTTCTCAAACATAGGATCTAATCTCGCCAGTAAAATCCCACATACCAATGCCCATGCCGGGGACTACCTAGATGGAAATTTCCCTAATTCCTTCTATCTTGCACCAACTGAGCCCACGGAAGTCATTGAGATCATAAAGTCACTTAAAAATAACTCGGGGAATCTGTCTCATGTCCCACCATTACTGTACAAGCGAGCGGCCCATGTCCTTTCACATGCTATTTCATTACTTTTTAACAAGTCAATAGAGACTAGCACCTTCCCGAAACTACTCAAGATGGCAAGGGTTACACCAATACATAAAGGTGGTGACCCTACAGACTTAAACAACTATAGGCCAATATCTAACTTACCATTGCTATCCAAAATCTTTGAGAAACTCGTGCACAGGAGACTGTATTCATTTATAACGGCTCAAAACATACTCAACCCCTGCCAGTTTGGATTCAGGAAAAATAAAAGCACTAATGATGCAATCATAAAAATGCTAGATCTGCTTTACACAGCATTGGAAAATAAGGAATATCCACTAGGAATTTTTATTGACCTAAGAAAAGCTTTTGACACAGTAGACCACGACATCCTACTCCACAAACTTGACCACTACGGTATAAGAGGCCATGCGCTTGCTTATTTCAAATCTTACATTACTAATAGGTATCAGTACGTCACCATTAAAAACACAGCATCAGCAACACGGCCACTTGATACTGGAGTTCCGCAGGGAAGTGTCCTTGGTCCCCTGCTCTTCCTCATATACATCAATGACCTTCCAAACGTATCCCAACACCTGAAACCAATTCTCTTTGCTGATGACACGACTTATGTCATCTCTCACCCTAATCTTGCCACCCTCAACACCATTGTGAATGAGGAGCTGATTAAAATATCGACTTGGATGACAGCCAATAAACATACGCTTAACACTGACAAAACCTACTATATTATGTTTGGTAGCAGAGCAGGAGATGCACAAATTAACATTAAGATTGACAACACTCTAATTACCAGAAGTAATGGGGGAAAATTCCTAGGCTTATACCTTGACAACAACCTGAATTTCAGCACCCATATCCAGCATATAGCCAAAAAAGTATCCAAAACGGTTGGGATCCTCTCCAAGATACGATACTACGTGCCGCAAAATGCCCTTCTCACACTATACCACACACTTATTTATCCATACCTCACCTATGCTATTTGTGCTTGGGGATCAACTGCAGCAACACACCTAAAGCCAATAATAACCCAACAAAAAGCTGCAGTAAGAATAATCACTAAATCCCATCCCTGGCAACACACCCCCCCACTCTTCATAGATCTAAACTTACTCCCAGTTCAGTACATCCACACTTACTACTGTGCAATCTACATCTACAGGGCCTTAAACTCTAATATCAACCTTGACCTAAAACGCTTTCTTGATAGTTGTGACAGAACCCACAGGCATAACACCGGACACAAACATCTCTACGACATTCCCCGTGTCCGACTAAACCTTTACAAAAATTCAATGTATGTCAAAGGCCCTAAAATCTGGAATACCCTACCTGAGAACTCTAGAACTGCAGACACATTCATCACCTTAAAAACTACCATTAGAAAACATCTTATCTCCCTGATACACCCCGTCAACTAACTACACGAATACCACCTGGTGGTTCACACTTACACTCTCTCACTCATTTGACCATAAACAGAAATATTAATCTCAGTCTTAAAATAATGAATCCTGTGATACTCCAATACTGAAACTAGGTACTGTGCCAAAACAAAAGCATTCACATTGCTAAACTAACAAACTAGTATTTAGTCACTGAGCCATAATACCAACTTACATCATAATTTGTAATATTTTACAATTAAGAATAAAACTAAGTATGCCCGAAATGCCTAGCCATGTTAAGCGTTCTAGTGGTACACTCTGTAATCACAATTTTACTACATGTAAACCAAACAATAACCAAATTTCTGTAAACTCAGCATTGTAATCCTTATAGAGAATAAACTTTGAATTGAATTGAATTGAATTGAAAAAAAATGCTCCAAACTTCAGAACACCCGTGACTTAACCTGATTCCTCATTTTTTCTTCTTCTCCCTCTTCCCCTTTCCTCTTTCCTTTTTTTTGGCTTTTTTCTGTCGCGTGTTTCTGTTCCATCATTATTTATTTCATCACTTCCCCTTCCCCCCACCTCTGTGCACTTGCTCTCCCTCTGTGGGCACCTAGCTCCCTTGCAGTGCTCCCCTTTCTTTATATTTGACTGGCTCCTCCTCCTTAGTTCCCCACTACTACCACTACTACTACTACTACTACTACTACTACTACTACTACTACTACCACTACTACTACTACTACCACCACTACCTCTTACCTACTTACCTCTGTAACTTGCCATGATTGTGACCAGATCTACCTGGAGTTCATTACCTTTGTAACTAGTTTAGCTATCATAACTTTGGGGTCCAGTCCCTGGACCCATTATGTACCTTTGTAATCTTTTGACTACCGCCCACAGGGTGGGTATGGGGTTCATAAAGATATTAAACTAAAGTGAGTGTGTGTGTGTGTGTGTGTGTGTGTGTGTGTGTGTGTGTGTGTGTGTGTGTGTGTGTGTGTGTGTGTGTGTGTGTGTGTGTGTGTGTGTGGTGTGTGACTCAACAATCAATATTTGCACCAATAACTCATTACAGTTGTGACCGAGTGTGGAAGTGTGAATTGCTCATTACTCTATAATTTGTTCATGATTGTAGCCAAAGTATAAACGTAAGTAACCATTCTACAGAATTCATTACCTTTGTAACTTGTGAGCTCATTACCTTTGTACCTAGTTCAGCTATCAAAACTTTGGGGGCCCAGTCCCTGGACCCATTACGTACCTCTGTAATCTGTAAATACCTTTGTAACTTGTCATGATTGTGACCAGACTTACCTGGAGTTCATTACCTTTGTAAATTGTGAGTTCATTACCTTTGTAAATTGTGAGTCCATTACCTCTGTAACTTGCTCAGCTATCAAAACTTTGGAGTCCAGTCCCTGGACCAATTATGTACCTCTGTAATCTTTTGACTACCGCCCACAGGATGGGTATGGGGTGCATAATAAACATATTAAACTAAACACTACCTCTCCCTGCCTATATATAGCCGTCCTGCTCCACTTCTGGTTAGTGTGACTTTGTAAATGGTCCAAGTCGGACCGAAACGTCGTCGTAAGCTCCTCTCTTCTATGTGCGGGTTATTTGTGTTATGAGCTGTTATTCTGCAGCTTTTCCATTACGGCAACCCTGATGACACCTCTCCGTCACAGCAGTCCTGATACCATCTCTCCATCACAACAGTCCTGATGACACCTCTCCGTCACAGCAGTCCTGATACCATCTCTCCATCACAACAATCCTGATGACACCTCTCCATCACAGCAGTCCTGAAACCACCTCTCCGTTCATGACCTATGAGGTTCACATATGCAGTGGGAATCACAGCTGTCCTGTTCTCTGTTATAAAGGACACAATGCTTTGTTCTCCATCACACTCAGAACACAAAACGCACTTCACTTCACCAGCAGAACACAAAATGCTATTACGTTCTATGTCATGCAGTGAACATTCACGTTTTTCACGACAAGGGGCTCAAAAACTGTGTTCTCTACACAAGAGAATACGAAGGCTGTGTTCTCCATCATAAAGAACACGAATGATGTGTTCTCCATCACAAAAAACACGAAAGCTTTGTTCTTCATCGCAAATAACGAAAAACTGTGTTCTTCATCACAAACAACATACAAAATGTCTTCTCCGTCAAACAGGAAACCAAAAAAAAATCTTTTTCCAAAACACAAGACACAAAAACTTGTTCTCCATCACACAGAACAAAAAGTTTTCAATTGTCTGTTACACAAAACATTATGTTCTATCCTTCAGCCTCAACGGAGGAGACGAAATCTTTGTCTTCGGTCTCCTGGTGACACGCAAGTGTCATATATTGTGAGCGCCTAGCGAATATCCCAGCAGCTGCGGTCCCATCACAGCTTCCCAACCGCTGAGATTCCAGCACAGCTTCCCGGCTGCTGAGCTTCCAAGCACAGCTTCCCAGCAACTGTGATCCCAACACAGCTTTCCAGTAGCTGTGGTACCAGCATAGCTTCCCAGCTGCTAAGGTCCCAGCACAGCTTCCCACATACCGGATTCTTCAACACATGTATGTTGTTCCTTCCGTCCGTCGTTCCTCCCGTCCAGCATTCCTCTCGTCCAGTGTTTCTCTCATCCAGCGTTTCACTCGTGGGCCTAACGCTTCACAGCAGAGATATTTTGAATGTAAGCCCGCATTACAGACCCCACATTAAGACAAGTACTATCCACTACAGAACCAGCAAAAACTTTGATGCACCCTTCTACAACCCTTTGCATATCCCGTCCAGCCTTCCTTCCATATTTTCCATACCATCCACCGTCACCACTGGCTTCACTCTCCTCTCGCTCTCCACTCTCAGAATCCGCTACGATCGTCGCTGCCGTAAAGCATCTCCATCTGCGCTTCCGTTGTGGATTTACATACAACTTGTGTATTTCCGGACGCTGGCCGAGATTGCCAATGAATAAACATCCACGGGAATATTGGAACACATTCGGACTGGCGCTCATATGGTATTGGAACTTGCCTCGGCACATTACTCACTCCGCAGCTTATAAATGGAGATTTTGAGCTTCGGCAAAGAATCATTAAAGTTCGAGCATCATGCGCACGTCGCACAGTCTGTGTCGACCTGCGAACTGCTGTATAAAAGAGACACTTGTTCTACGTTAAGTAACTTCCTTAAGGAAACGTTTCGCTCCCTGATGCGTGGTTCGTCTCCGTAATCGATGTACTTAACATTGCGTGAATGCTTGTTTTATATATTTCTCAGTATTGTATACCTCGCGGGAAATGTACTGGGATTATCTCTAATTTCTCACTTTTTTTTGTCACATATTTGGCAACTGGCCAGTGACTGTTGCGTCTGCTATCTTGCATCAAAATAGTATTTTCTTATACCTCCAATTTCATTTTATCGCTAACATGTATCTTAGGATGTATTTTAATTAGTAAATAGTATTAGGATATGATTTACTGAATATCACCATGAAAGATTAGTCAAGAGCTAATTATTTTCTGTTTTGTGGCTTCGTTACTCAGAAGTCACCTGATGTTGTCAACAAATCTTCAAATCACGTTTAAAAATAACATGTATTCAGTAAAATGGGAATCAGAAAAGTCATAAAATAATAAATGCACACACACACACACACATACACACAAAACAAATGGTGACGGGACCGGACATCAACTCTCCTGAGAGAGGGAGGAGAAGCGCTAAGTGCCACTAACAACAATCTTCAGCACATCTATTGAAACTGGGCGATTACCTGAGGTATGGAAGAAGGCAAATGTAGTCCCAGTTTTTAAAAACGGAGACAGACAGGCAGCGTTACTACAGACCAGTGTCATAGATAGGTATTCAAAGTAATGGAGAAGATTATCAGAAGAATGGTGGACTACCTAGCAAAGAATGAGCTTATCAATGACAACCAGCATGAATTCAGGGACGGGAAATCCTATGTCACAAACCTTCTAGGTGACAGCAAGGTGACAGCAGTAAGACATGAGAGAGAGGGGTGGGTGGATTGTGTGTTCTTGGGCTGTAAGAAGGCTTTTGACACAGTTCTATTCAAGAGATTAGTGGAAAAGCTGGAGGACCAGGCAAGTATAACAGGGAAGACACTGCAGTGGATTAGAGAATGCCTGAAGGAAAGACATCAGCAAGTTATGGTACGTGATCAGAGCTCTCGGCCTGGCATGCAACTATAGCAAGGCTTCTCTTTATGATGTCGTTGACTTTATTGTAAATTGTATGTAAATATATATATATATATATATATATATATATATATATATATATATATATATATATATATATATATATATATATATATATATATATATATATATATATATATATATATATATATATATATATATATATATATAATATATATATATATATATATATATATATATATATATATATATATATATATATATATATATATATATATATATATATATATATATATATATATGTATGTATGTATATGTCGTGCCGAATATGTAAAACTGCTCAATTAGCAAGAACTCATTTAAAATGAAGTCCTTTCGAAAATTTTCTCTTATACGTTTAAAGATATATATTTTTCATTAATGTTAATGTAAAATTTTTTAATTTTGCACCAAAAGAATTAGAAAACTTACCTAACCTTATTATAACAAGAGCAATTAATTTTAGCCTAACCCAACTAAGTATATTTTAGATATGTTTTCAATAATTTAATACTAAACAAACACAGTGAAATATATTTTTTTCGTTAGGTTCAGAATGATTTTGGCGAAATTATTGCATACAAAAATTTTCGCTTGTCTTATATGGCAAGATGAACGTTGCTATTTAAGCCAAGATCGCAAGTTCTGCCTATTCGGCACGACATATATATATATATATATATGTATATATATATATATATATATATATATATATATATATATATATATATATATATATATATATATATATATATATATATCTATATAGATATATATATATATATGTCGTGTCGAATATGTAAAACTGGTCAATTAGCAAGAACTCATTTAAAATTAAGTCCTTTCTGATATTTTCTCTTATACGTTTAAAGATATATTTTTTTCATTAATGTTAACGTAAAAAATTTTAATTTTCCACCAAAAGAATCTTAGAAAAGTTACCTAACCTTATTATAACAAGAGCAATTTATTTTAGCCTAACTCAACTAAATATATTTTAGATTTGTTTCCAATAACTTAATACTAAACAAACACAGTGAAATATATTTTATTCGTCAGGTTCAGAAAGTTTTTGGCGAAATTATTGCATACACAAATTTTCACTTGTCCTATTTGGCAAGATGAGCGTTGCTATTTAAGCCAAGATCGCAAGTTCTCCCTATTCGGCACGACATATGTCTATATATATATATATATATATATATATATATATATATATATATATATATATATATATATATATATATATATATATATATATATATATATATATATATATATATATATATATATATATATATATGTATATATACATATGCATATATATATATATATATATATATATATATATATATATATATATATATATATATATATATATATATATATATATATATATATATATATATATAAATATATATTTATTTATATGTCGTGCCGAATATGTAAAACTGGTCAATTAGCAAGAACTCATTTAAAATTAAGTCCTTTCTAAAATTTTCTCTTATACGTTTAAAGATATATTTTTTTTCATTAATGTTGATGTAAAAAATTATAATTTTGCACCAAAAGGAACTTAGAAACTTACATAACCTTATTATAACAAGAACAATTTATTTTAGCCTAATCCAACTAAATATATTTTAGATTTGTTTACAATAATATAATACTAAACAAACACAGTGAAATATATTTTTTTCGTTATGTTCAGAATGATTTTGGCGAAATTATTGCATACACAAATTTTCACTTGTCCTATTTGGCAAGATGAGCGTTGCTATTTAAGCCAAGATCGCAATTTCTGCCTATTCGGCACGACATATATATATACATATATATATATATATATATATATATATATATATATATATATATATATATATATATATATATATATATATATATATATATATATATTATATATATTTATATATATATATATATATATATATATACATATATATATATATATACATATATATATATATATATATATATATATATATATATATATATATATATATATATATATATATACACATATATATATATATATATATATATATATATATATATATATATATATATATATATATATATATATATATATATATATATATATATATATATATATATATATATATATATATATATATATATATATATATATATATAACAACACTGCTTTAGCCAAGGATTCGAACCCATGCTGTTTTGAGTACGCCGAGGTCAGTGGTCACGTGCGGTCATACCTGCCTAAGCTCTTGGGAGTTAGCGTGGGCTGTTACCAAGCACCATGGCTTGTTGTAGTGTTTTAGAATCTCAGGTTCAAGTGTTGAAGAAGGAGATTCTACTTCTTCAGGAGGAAAATAGCAGGCTGAAGCTTCGCATAGATGAGTTTGGGAGTGAGTGTGAGAAGGAGTTAGCTGGTAAAGAGGAAATGGTCACCAGTAGTGATAGTGGCAGCCGCTTTACGTGGCAAGTGGTTCACAGTTCAGGAAGGAGGAAAATGAGGAGAGTTAGTAGAGAAGATATGAAAGTAGGAAATCGATTCTCTGTTCTCCAAGACGAGTGTACTTCAGTGGTTAGTGAGGTTGAAGGTTCCACTGATTCTCCTGCTAATCAAGGTAAGAATATTTTAATAGTAAGCGATTCTCAGGTAAGATATATGTACTGTGCATTTTGTAACAGAGACAGAAAGGTTAGACAGAGAGTGTGCCTTCCTGGAGCTGGTGTTTGTGACATAGTCAGCAGGTTGGATAATATTATGGCAGGTAATGGGAACAAGCCCATTATCTAAGTGCTGGGGGTAATGACATTGGGAAGGGCAGGAGAGAGGAGCTGCTAGATAAGTATAGGTGAGCCATAGAAGTAGTTAGGTCTAAGGGAGGGATCCCAGTCATATGTAGCATCTTGCTTAGTTAGGGAGTGGGCAATGAATGGATGTCTAGGGCAATTGATATAAATTGCTGGCTAGACAAATACTGCAAGGAACTTGCAATCCCATTCATTGATAACTGGGACCTATTCTTTGGCAAACGTGATATGTATGCAAGGGATGGGGTTCCTCTCTCTGGGGATGGAGTGACTGCATTAGTCCTTTCGATTGAGAGGGTAATTGATGACTTGTCTAGGAATAGATTATAGAGGTATGGGTGTTTGTGGGAAACAGTCAGGCTGCAGCATTAGGGTTAAAAACAGTAGATATTACCGGGATACCTCAGGGTTAAGTTTAAAAGACAATATTTAAAATAAAGTTGCTAGTAATGGCAAATCAATTGATCAACAAAATAGAGAGATAGTAGAGGGCAACGAGTCACTAGCTCCCTTAATGTTTACTATACAAATAGTAGGAGTCTAAGAATTAAGATAGATGAGCTAAAATTACTTGCTAGTGTAGGTAATATAGATATTATTGGTATAACAGAGACCTTGTTCAACCTGAAAGATAGAGAAATGCCTTCTGAAAGCAACATACAGGGTTATAAACTATTCCACACTGACAGGGTCAACAGGAAGGGTGGTGGTGTGGCAATGTATGTCAGAGAAAATTTAAATTGATGTCTTAGACATGATATAAGATTAGAAACATCGAACACAGAATCTGTTTGGCTACACTTTCTCGAGGGACGTGACAAATTAAATTCGGTGTGATTTATAGGCCCCCAAACCTTGATAGAAAGTGCAGTAAGCTGTTATGGAACGAAATTCATAAGGCATCACAATATGAAAATGTTGTGATAATGGGAGATTTTAACTTATGACAAATTGATTGGAATAATATGACAGGAAATCTTGAGTCTAGTGACTTTCTTGATACAGTTCAAGATTGCTTTTTAGAACAGGTTGTGACAGAACCAACTAGAGGAAACAATCTGCTTAACTTGGTTCTTGCCAACAAAGATTCACTAATTATTAATCTTGAGGTTAATGATGAGCTTGGGGAAAGCGATCACAAATCACTTAGTTTCAATATATCATGGAATTACCCAGATAACTGCAATCAAATCTCTGTCCCAGATTTTCCCTTAGCCGACTTCATGGGACTGAAAAATTACCTGGGTGGGCTAAATTGGGATGTCCTGACTATGGGTCAGGCAGGTGATCTTGGTTGCCAATATGACGTTTTTCAGAGCATAGTTCTAGCTGCCCAGACAACTTTTGTTCCGAGTAGGGAAATTAGATCTAACAAAAATGATCCCAAATGGATGAACAATAGATTAAAACATCTCAATGGTCAAAAGAGAGGCATATATAGGCGTATCAAAAGAGGGGATGGACAGTTAAGAACTCAATATATTCAATTAAAGAGAGAAATAAAGAAAGGAATAAGAAAAACAAAAAGGGATTATGAGGCTAAGGTCGCAAGGGATTCAAAGACTAACCCAAAAGGGTTCTTTCGTATATACAGAAGTAAGATTAGGGACAAGATAGGCCCACTTAAGAGTAACTCTGGTCAGATCACTGACAATGATAAGGATATGTGAGAAATTCTCAATACCTATTTCCTCTCAGTTTTCACCCAGGAAAATACTAGCGATATTCCTGAAATAATAGATTATGTAGAACAGGATGATAATAAACTATGCTTGATTGCAGTAACTAGTGACATGGTCGTCAGACAAATAGAGAAACTAAAACCTAACAAATCCCCGGGTCCTGATGAACTGTTTGCAAGGATGTTAAAGGAATGTAAAGTGGAACTTAGCATACCTATGGCCAATCTTTTTAACATATCACTACAAACTGGCATAGTGCCTGATAAGTGGAAAATGGCAAATGTAACACCTATTTACAAGGCAGGTGACAGGTCCCTGTCTTCGAACTATAGACCAATAAGCCGTACCTCTATAGAGGGAAAATTTATGGAATCAATAATTGCCGAAACAATTCGTAGCCATCTTGATAGGCACAGATTGATTAATGAATCTCAACACTGTGTTACAAAGGGGCGTTCCTGTCTTAAAAATTTACTAACTTTTTCATGGTAATGAATATGATATTGTGATATGGAGTTCAGTAAGGCTTTCCATAGAGTTCCACACCATAACAACATAAGAACATAAGAAAGAAGGAACACTGCAACAGGCCTACTGACCCATGCGGAGCAGGTCCATGTCTCCCCCCGGATTAACCCAATGACCCACCCCCCTGGATTAGCCCAATGACCCAGCCAGTCTGGTCACCTTCACTCAAGGAAGGAGCACGGCGCCAGACCCAGCAGCACAAGCTAGTCAGGTCCAACTCACACCCACCCACACCCACTCATGTATTTATCTAACCTATTTTTAAAACTACACAACGTTTTAGCCTGAATAACACTATTCGGGAGTTTGTTCCACTCATCCACAACTCTATTACAAAACCAGTGCTTTCCTATATCCTTCCTGAATCTGAATTTTTTCAACTTGAAACCATTGTTGCGAGTCCTGTCTTGGCTGGAAATTTTCAGCACGCTATTTACATCCCCTTTATTTATTCCTGTTTTCCATTCATACACCTCGATCATATCCTCCCTAATTCTACGCCTTTCGAGAGAGTGCAGATTCAGGGCCCTCAGTCTGTCCTCATAGGGAAGATTTCTGACACATGGAATCATCTTTGTCATCCTCCTCTGTACGTTTTCC
The DNA here is from genome assembly GCF_038502225.1 of Cherax quadricarinatus. Taxonomy (NCBI): domain Eukaryota; kingdom Metazoa; phylum Arthropoda; class Malacostraca; order Decapoda; family Parastacidae; genus Cherax; species Cherax quadricarinatus. Next base: position 26,346,849 of record NC_091293.1, on the reverse strand, counting down.
AGAGCATTTATATCCATTCTGTAATACGGTGACCAGAACTGAGCAGCATAGTCTAAATGAGGCCTAACCAAGGATATATAGAGTTGAAGAACAACCTGAGGACTTCTATTAGTTATACTTCTAGATATGAAGCCAATAATTCTGTTAGCTTTATTGCGAACACTAATGCACTGTTATCTTGGTTTTAGATTACTGCTAACCAGAACTCCTAAATCCTTTTCGCAAGCAGTAGTATTAGGATCTACATTATTTATTTTATATGTTCCATGGTTATTTACTTGTCCAACATTTAGAACTTTGCATTTGTCAATATTAAACTGCATCTGTCACTTCTACGACCATTGCATCAGTCTATTCAAATCATCCTGGAGTGCTCTAGTGTCCTCATTAGAATGAATTGGACGGCCTATTTTGGTGTCATCAGCAAATTTGCTTATGTCACTATTTATTCCCTCATCCTAGTCGTTTATGAAAATTGTGAACAACAACGGGCCCAACACTGATCCCTGAGGAACACCGCTTGTGACGTGCCCCCCTTCTGATTTCTCCCCATTTATGCAAACTCTCTGCTGTCTATTTATCAGCCATGCCTCTACCCAGGAAAAAATTTCTCCTCCTATTCCGTGTGCCTTAAGTTTTCTCAATAGCCTCTGGTGTGGAACTCTATCGAAAGCCTTACTGAAGTCCATATACACAATATCATATTCATTACCATGATCTACCTCCTCAAGCACCTTAGTGAAAAAAGTTTGTAAATTCGTAAGACAGGAACGCCCCTTTGTAAAACCGTGTTGAGATTCATTAATCAATCTGTACCTATCAAGAGGCAATTAAGAAAACTTAAGGGTTCCAGAGACCAGATTTTGTATCTTTGTTATTTGTGGTCCAATTTCAAGTGTAACTTTATGCTGTTTTTAAGGAGCAGTTTGCATCCTATACACATGTTTGCATGGACTTCTTGTTGCAAAGTTGCAAGATATTGCAAAATTGTATTTATCATGAAACCCTCCCTAACCTACAAAATTGGTAAGTTGTACTATGTTCTAGTCAACATCAGATGAAAGATAAAGAGTTAGATTATCTAAATTTCAAACTTTTTTGCGAGAAATATCAACTCTGAATATTAAATTGAACCATCATTCATCAATATTGTCTGAAAAAAATCATGACACTCCTATTATTACTCTTTGCAAATAAGTGAAACAAATGTTAATAACTTATTCCTGAGTTATTCAAATTTTTGTTTCTGTAAAACTTTATGGAGATGAAACACCAAATTTGAGCGTGTTGCAAACCCCTATCATTGTCGCATCCCAGAGGCAACTGAGCAGCAACAACTCTGTGCTCTTCACTTTAGTCATCACAGAACTTGTTTAGAATGAAATAATCAGTAATTTAGAATGAAATAATAGTAATTTCTGGAGTAAAAAAAAAACACTAAATGCCAACATGTCCTCTTGATGACAGCAAAAACATAAAAATTACTTTTTTGAAAAAACATACTTAGAAATATGATAGAAACAAGCTGATTGCATCAACATGTTGCCAGAATTTTGCACTATTTTTTTGAAAAGAAAACCTAAAATTCCAAAACTTTTCAACTTCAGTTTTATGATCTCTAAATAACTTTTCCCGGACCTGGAATAGGAGGAGAAATTTTTTCCTGGGTAGAGGCGTGGCTGACAAATAGGCAGCAAGACAGTTTGCATAAATGAGGAGAAATCAGAATGAGGGCACGTCACAAGCGGTGTTCCTCAGGGGTCAGTGTTGGGCCCAGTGTTGTTCACAATTTAAATAAACGACATAGATGAGGAAATAAATAGCAACATAAGCAAATTTGCTGATGACACCAAAATAGGTCGTCCAGTTCATTCTAATTAGGACACTAGAGCACTCCAGGATGATTTGAATAGACTGATGCAATGGTCGGAGAAGTGGCAGATGCAGTTTAATATTGACAAATGCAAAGTTCTAAATGTTGGACAGGTAAATAACCATGCCACATATGAACTAAATAATGAAGATCTTAATACTAATGATTACGAAAAGGATTTAGGAGTTCTTGTTAGCAGTAATCTAAAACCAAGACAACATTACATTAGTGTTCACAAAGCTAACAGAATTCTTGGCTTCATATCTAGAAGTATAAATAATAGAAGTCCTCAGGTTGTTCTTCAACTCTATATATCCTTGGTTAGGCCTTATTTAGACTATGCTGCTCAGTTCTGGTCACCGTATTACAGAATGGATATAAATGCTCTGGGAAAACGTACAGATGAGGATGACAAAGATGATCCCATGTATCAGAAATCTTCCCTATGAGAATAGACTGAGGGCCCTGAATCTGCACTCTCTCGAAAAGCGCAGAATTAGGGGAGGATATGATCGAGGTGTATAAATGGAAAAAAGGAATTAATAAAAGGGATGTAAATAGCGTGCTGAAAATTTCCAACCACGATAGGACTCACAGCAATGGTTTCAAGTTGGAAAAATTCAGATTCAGGAAGGATATAGGAAAGCACTGGTTTGGTAATAGAGTTGTGGATGAGTGGAACAAACTCCCGAGTGCAGTTATTGAAGCTAAAACGTTGTGTAGTTTTAAAAATAGGTTAGATAAATACATGAGTGGGTGTGGGTGGGTGTGAGTTGGACCTGACTAGCTTGTGCTGCTGGGTCTGATGCAGTGCTCCTTCTTTCTTATGTTCTTATGTTTTGGCCTGCCTCATGGTCTAAAGCGTATTGCGTTATCGCTTACCATGAGGCGGGCCAAAACAGCATGGGTTCGACTCCTTGGCTAGTGCAGTGTTGCTATTGATATGTATATATGTCGTACCGAGTAAGTAAAACTTGCGATTTTGGCTTAAATAACAACGGACTTCTTGCCGAATTCGGCAACCGAAAGCTTGTGTAAGCAATAATGTCGCAAAAATCATTCTGAACCTAATGAGAAAAAAAATATCTTTCATTGTGTTCGTTTAGTATTAAATTGTTGTAAACTTATATAAAATATATTTAGTTGAATTAGGCTAAATTAAATTGCCCTTGTTATAATAAGGTTAGGAAAGCTTCCTTACCTCCGAAGACCATAACAGTGTATCAGTCGCATCTACTAGAAAAATAACGGGATGGATAATGAGATCCTTCAAAACTAGGGACGCCAAGCCCATGATGATACTCTTCAGGTGGCTTGTTCAATCTAGGCTGGAATATTTATGCACATTAACGGCACCTTTCAAGGCAGGTGAAACTGCTGACCTAGAAAATGTACAGAGAACCTTCAAGGCACATAACTGCGATAAAACACCAAATTACTGGGAACGCTTGAAGTTCCTCACCCTCTACTCCCTAGAATGCAAGTGAGAGAGATACATGATTATATGCACTTGGAAAGTCCTAGAGGGAACAGTGCCAAACTTGCTCACGAAAATCACTCCCTATGAAAGCAAAAGACTCGGCAGACGATGCATCATCCCCGAAATTTTTAAGCAGGGGCGCCACTAACACGATAAGAGACAGCACAATAAGTTCCAGGGGCCTAAGACTGTTCAACTGCCTTCCAACGTACATAAGGGGGATTACCAATAGACCCCTGGTCTGCACATCTTCTCAGCAATCTTGGGCTCAACTTGTCTGGGTCCATAACCTTTTCTTGGTCAAGTGATTTAAGAAGGAAATGCACCTCCTCCTGCCGTATTGTCACCACTGACAGTTTTGACACAGTTCTTGCAGCTAGCCAAGGAGGGTCCCTTGCTGGATCAGGAACTTGCATTTTGGTAGCAAAGTGTTCGGCAAAGAGGTCCACCTTCTCTTGAGAGATGGTCCCATCCTGTCGATTTAGAGGTGGAATGAGCAGCTCATCAGGCAGATAACCTTGTCTGTCCTTGACTAGGGACCACCAGGTTTTGGAGCCTACCCTATCTGTTGCTAGCTTTCTTTTTGTGTCCACCTCCCATTTAACAGTGGCCCACTTTTGAACGTCACTCAAATGCCCACAGGCTTGCCTGTGCAAGTTCCTGTTATAGGTGGTAGGATGTCTCTTATACCTTCGCCATGCTTTGTACTTAGCAGTAGCAGCCTCTCTACAACGCAAGCCAAACCAAGGCTGATCTGTAGGCTTCGTCACATATTGCCGGTGAGGAATGTGTTCTTGTTGTAGATTAAGGATGTGTCCAGTAAAGGCTTTCACTTGGTTGTCAACATCCCCTTGGAGAAGAGCATTCCAATCGGTGGTGGTGAGCTCAGAGCAAAGGGCTGGCCAATTACCTCTTTCCCATAACCAGGTTGTGTGTGTGGACTCCTCGCCTCGTTCTGTTGGTATCTTAATTGTCGTAAAAACACCCTTGTGGTCAGACGAGCCACCGCAGCCGAGGGGTTGACAAGTGACTATACCTTCTGCCAGATCACTCACTACTGGGTCAAGGGAGGAGCCAGAGATGTGAGTAGGGAAATCAACAAAGTTTCTCATGTCAAATACTGCAAGAAGGTCGTCAATGTCCCTCTGTATAAGGTGTTGGTTGAGGACACCAACAATTATGATATGTTGACAGTTGTGTTGTAGCAGAAGGAAGTGCATATTTTCCATTAGGAAGTTGATGGGGTCTGCGTGTTGCCAGTGAGGTCTGTACATTGCACATGGTAGTACAAAGGTACTAGTGTTTATGCAGAGCTTGAAGAACATCATTTCAAGATGTGTAGGGGTGGCAACATCTATGTGCTGGGCATGAACACTTTTAGAGAAGCACACAACAACACCTCCTCCTTGCCCTTGCCTGTCTCTTCTCATCCATGAGGTGTTGCCAGCAATTCTTGCAAAATTTTCTGGAGTCCTGTCGTCCAAAAATGTTTCAATAACAGCTATCATGTCGGGACGTCGAGTGTTCACAAAATTATGTGTGAGCTCTCCAACATTAGTAATGAAACCTCTCTCTCTCTTCATCTCTCTCTCTCTCTCTCTCTCTCTCTCTCTCTCTCTCTCTCTCTCTCTCTCTCTCTCTCTCTCTCTCTCTCTCTCTCTCAGTTTTACACAGGGTTTTACATGGTTAGGAAAGGATTCAAAACTTTATTTACAAGAGATGTTACCTACATTAGTTCATTTGAAAGTCTTTGTATTGTTATGAACCATGCAAATATGGAACAGGATGAAGTTGGAACATATGTGGGCTAGCAATTTCATCAACTGACTTTATTTCGTCCTTATCATTATGCTTGTCGAACATGTTCCAGACTCGAGTCTGAAACATGTTCGAGTCTCTTTCACTCTCACGATGAAACAAGTACTGTAGATGAACGTTGTGGGATCTGTGATGTGATGAATGGTTTGAGAAACCGACATGTTGAAAATTGAGACACTTATGCAGCATATGGGAATCTTTATTCAGGAAACGTTTCGCCACACAGTGGCTTCATCAGTCCAATACAAAGAGGAAGGCGTAAGGAGAGGAGGAGAATGAGGTAATCAGTCCCTCAACCTGGAGTCGATGTGTTCAGTCCATCAATCTTGTAGAATGTACAGCATAGGGCCGTAGACGTGGCTTATATACTGTAGTGAGGTGACGTGAAGTAGGTGGAGGCGGGGTCATAGTGGTACCATCCACTAGTCGAAGTAGGTCTTCGTTCAACCTTTGGACGAAGACCTACTTCGACTAGTGGATGGTACCACTATGACCCCGCCTCCACCTGCTTCACGTCACCTCACTGCAGTATATATGCCACGTCTACGGCCCTATGCTGTACATTCTACAAGATTGATGGACTGAACACATCGACTCCAGGTTGAGGGACTGATTACCTCATTCTCCTCCTCTCCTTACGCCTTCCTCTTTGTATTGGACTGATGAAGCCACTGTGTGGCGAAACGTTTCCTGAATAAAGATTCCCATATGCTGCATAAGTGTCTCAATCGTTGTGGGATCTGTTGATTACTGGACTTTACTTCATCCCACCTTAGAATCCCGGGTTGAAGGCAATATTGGGAAATGTCTTCTGCTGTGCTGCGTGTATTACTGGTGTTTGATATATATATATATATATATATATATATATATATATATATATATATATATATATATATATATGTCGTGCCGAATAGGCAGAACTTGCGATCTTGGCTTAAATAGCAACGCTCATCTTGCCATATAGGACAAGTGAAAATTTGTGTATGCAATAATTTCGCCAAAATCATTCTGAATCTAACGATAAAAAATATTTCACTGTGTCTGTTTAGTATTAAATTATTGTAAACAAATCTAAAATATATTTAGTTGGGTTAGGCTAAAATAAATTGTTCTTTTTATAATAAGGTTAGGTAAGTTTTCTAAGATTCTTTTGGTGCAAAATTAAAAATTTTTACATTAACATTAATGAAAAAAATATATCTTTAAACATATAAGAAAAAATTTTAGAAAGGACTTAATTTTAAATGAGTTCTTGCTAATTGACCAGTTTTACATATTCTCATTTGACATATATATATATATATATATATATATATATATATATATATATATATATATATATATATATATATATATATATATATATATATATATATATATATATATATATATATATATATATGCATGCATGCTTAATTCATAAGGGGGTGGGGAGTTCAGAGTCCGCGTCGTCACGAGTCTCTTAATATGAGTGGAACTCCTGGGAACCCAACTTGAATTTAATTTACTTCACAATACGTAACAAAGATATCAGTAAATCGAATATATTCATATTGGAAATAAAGGTAATGTGCATATAAGAAACTTGCTTCATCACTTCCTACTTTTTATCATCTCTAGTCAGTATCTTTACCTTGGTCTTCCCACCCTCGTCCTGGCCAGGGTAGGCAAAGATCTGCTTGAAACAAAAATTTCTCTTAATGTAGTATGATGTTAAATGAGAGACATTTGGAAATTATTATTACCCAGGTTCCAGCCAATGAGAAGATGGTTTTGGCAATCGCAGGGGTGATGTGGGTACCACTCTCCTGTCTGCCCTTGTCATTCCCATTCTAGAGCTGGTTGAAGCACGGTCTGCTCTCTAGTGGCTTCTATTTTGCCTTGCTTACCGTGGAGTGCACTAATACCTATTGTTGTACATAGTGTATATAGTGTACATACTTCTGTTCTAAATTAGTGAAGGATAATATAAGTCAAAAGTTTTTCTGGTGTGTTTATTTTGGTCCCTTTACACTCAGGAAAACAGGCCTTTGGGACTCCTGGGTTGTAATATGGGTAGCCTGTCAGAGAGCTGGAACTGGACATAGAGTACGGGTTGAGCCTAGGGTGACGCTGGAAGCAGGAACATTGTGTAGCTTGCTGTCTGGCATTGCATTAGCTTTGCCAACGCTTTACAAACTTTGCGTGTCAATTGCCTTGCTATGGTCAGCCTTGCTATTGTATGATCGTTCAACATCTCGCTACTAGCTTGTTCGGTGTGCTCGCTTCGCTACGGTCAATCTTGTGTAAAGATTTTGCAGTCAGCTTTGCTATTGTGTATCCACCTTGCAAGCGTATGTGTGTATTCTGCAGTTGTATTGTGCATAGCTAAGCGTATCCTGCAAATAACGTGTTACGTTTGGGTACAAGTATTCTGCAGTCGTACTGTGCATAGCTAAGCGTGTATCTGCAAATAACGTGTTACATTGGGGTATTCTGCAATTGTACTGTGCATAGCAAGTAATTTATACATTGGGGTATGCCACCTAGACGAGTCAGACGTCTGGTGTTGGCATATACTTTATTTAACTTGCCTAAATTTTCCTTACAGCGTTGTTGGCAAATTGCTCGTTCCATTGGCATTGATTACGAACGCACTCTCACAGCTGCGCGGTTGCGTTCACTGATCACCGACAAACTTCGGGAAGAGGAGATGGCACATCACACTCCTCCCTCTACGGGAGCCAGGAATAAAACTCCGATGTTCTCGCAAGAGGAAGATGATACATCAATGGAGCAAAATCGTCAGTCTAGTGCTGCAGGGTTGTCACAAGGCGAATCAGCTGCGCTGGCACTTGAGCTGGCAAAAGTCAATCTTGAGCAGACTAGGGAACAGAGGGCCTTTGCCAAGGAAGAGTTTGATAGGGAAAAAGAAAGAAGGCAGTTTTCGCAACTTGTAAATGACTTTAGTTTACAGAAGCAGTACAGCTTGTTCCCCACTTCAATGAGGCCGAACTAGAACAATTTCTAGAAGCTTTCGAAAATCAGGCTCGAGCCTTGAGGTGGCCGGAACAGCATTGGGCGTCGTTGGTTCACACAGCATTGTTTGGTAAGGCGCAGGAATTTACGTCAGTGTTAAATGACACTGATTTTTCCGATTATAAAGTGGTGAAGACCACAGTTTTGAGAGCATATACATGTATCGCAGCTAAGTACAGGAAATTCTTCAAGTTAGGCAGACGACAGCTTGGACAATCCCTGGTTGATTTTGTGCGACAGCAGACAAAAGCCTTTACCAGCTGGTATAAAGCATGTGGTGTTACTACCCTACTCTCTCAGAACATTACACATTGCCGGCAAAGAAAATAAGTTGGCAGACTCTTTATCTAGAGTCTAATAATGTTACTCTATATTATAATGGTATATTAGGTTAGGATGTGTTAGGTTACCTGTGGTAACCCCTTTCAAGCTCTTTTTATCTATCCTCTGTTGTGGGGGTTTTTTTTTTAGCGAGGGGACGTGGGCTACTGTCCGCCTGTGTCTTGGACCTATGTTAGCCCGACTGTCTGCTGTCTCGCTCTGAATTTAGGGTTTGCCATTTTGTCACGAAAAAAGCTGAGCTCTATCTAAGAGTTGGATGGTTGAGAGGAGAGGCGGTCCCTTTATTTGGTGCCATGGCGGCACGGTTACCACTGGGAGGTGGGAGCCTAATCCTGAGCCCTCTCAGGGTGGGAGTGTGGCATGCAAAGAGCATGTAACTTTTATTTGGCACATATACACACCCTCATCGATAGGCAATTTCCCCCAACCAGCGAACCAGGGGCTAAGGATTGACGATTGGGCCCCGTTCTTTAATCAGTACCCTGGTACGAGCCAATGAGAAGATGGTTTTGGCAATCGCAGGGGTGATGTGGCTACCACTCACCTGTCTGTCCTTGTCATTCCCATTCTAGAGCTGATCGAAGCACGGTCTGCTCTCTAGTGGCTTCTATTCTCCCTTGCTTACCGTGGAGTGCACTAATACCTATTGTTGTACATAGTGTATATAGTGTACATACTTCTGTTCTAAATTGGTGAAGTTTTTCTGCTCTGTTTATTTTGCTCCCATTACACCCAGGATAACAGGCCTTTGGGACTCCTGGGTTGTAATGGGGATAATATATATATATATATATATATATATATATATATATATATATATATATATATATATATATATATATATATATATATATATATATATATATATATATATATATATATATATTATATATATATATATATATATATATATATATATATATACATATATATATATATATATATATATATATATATATATATATATATATATATATATATATATATATATATATATATAAGATCCAAAAGATACACTATTGATATAAAGGTGGCACATACAGGTACATGTTGTTACGTGTGTATCACCAATTATAAGGCAAAATCTCATCCAGCTCCTCAGAGCTGGGGCGTGTGCCCAAAATACAGCAGGCATTACCCCTTTGAACAGCCGCACTGAGCCGCTGGAACAGAAAACTAGCTGCCCTGGGATCCCTAGTTACCCTGATGAGTCTTTTTCCCAGCTCCTTAAGGAATTTAGATGCACTTTCCCCTTTCCCCATGAGCCAAGGGTCTCTGAGCCTATGGGAAGAACAAACATATAATGATGGGCAAGTTCTCCTATTTTCTAGACTTTTGGGACTCCTGAAGCTGGCAGCTGCCCCTCCTTCCTCCCTGGTGTATTGGAGATAGGTATCAGCCAAGGTAGATGCACATGTATAGTCCCACACCACCTGCTTCCCATCTGTTCAGGCTTAAAGGGTGATACCATCTGGACGCTTCTGGCTGCCATCAGATCTGCATAGTTGGGGTGGCTCCTTACTGCTGGGCATCCAGCTGTTGTGAGGCTCCTCTTGATAATGTTATTAACCTCCTCATGTCTTGCAATCTTTCCTCGATTTACGGCACACAAGACCATGGTACCCGAATCGGTCTGCTGCTTCACTGCCACAAATACACCTGTGTTCGGCGAGAATAGGGGCGGCAAGTCGAAGGGCAACACCGATGCGGATGGTCTGTGGGTCGAGACGTGTGCCAAGGCTGGAGTTGGGAACAGCCAACAGAAAGTCCCCAGCATGAGGGGCTCTCACTGCCAGGAGGCGGGCTCTATCCTTCCCTGACACTCTGAAGCATTGTTGAGGCAATATTTTCCACTATTGGACCATCCCAGTGCGATTGTTTGTAGTTGTTGGGGGGAGCAGGTCTGGCTCCAGAGCTATATATATATATATATATATATATATATATATATATATATATATATATATATATATATATATATATATATATGTATATATACATACATATATATATATATATATATATATATATATATATATATATATATATATATATATATATATATATATATATATATATATATATTTATGTACATATATACATATATATATATATATATATATATATATATATATATATATATATATATATATATATATATATATATATATATATATATATATATATATATATATATCGTGCCGAATAGGCAGAACTTGCCATCTTGGTTTAAATAGCAACGCTCATCTTGCTATTTAGGACAAGCGAAAAGTTTGTGTATGCAATAATTTCGTTAAAAATCATTCTGAACCTAACAAGAAAAAATATATTTCACTGTGTTTGTTTAGTATTAAATTACTGTAAACAAATCTAAAATATATTTAGTTAGTTAGTAAAATAAATTGATTCTTGTTATAATAAGGTTAGGTAAGTTTTCTAAGATTCTTTGGAGCAAAATTAAAAATTTGTACATTAACGTTAATGAAAAAAAAAATTATCTTTAAACGTATGAGAGAAATTTTTTAGAAAGGTGACATAATTTTAAATGAGTTCTTGCACTTGACCAGTTTTAAATATTCGGCAGACATATATATATATATATATATATATATATATATATATATATATATATATATATATATATATATATATATATATATATATATATATATATATATATATATATATATATATATATATATATATATATATATATATATATATATATATATATATATATATATATTTATTTATATGTCGTGCAGAATATGTAAAACTGGTCAATTAGCAAGAACTCATTTAAAATTAAGTCTTTTCTGAAATTTTCTCTAATACGTTTAAAAATATATTTTTTTCATTAATGTCAGTGAAAAAAGTTTTAATTTTGCAACAAAAGAACCTTAGAAAACTTACCTAACCTTATTATAACAAGAGCAATTTATTTTAGCCTAACCCAACTAAATATATTTTAGATTTGTTTACATAATTATTATAAAACAAACACAGTGAAGTATATTTTTTCGTTAGGTTCAGAATGATTTTATGAAATTATTGCATACAAAAATTTTAACTTGTCCTATATGGCAAGATGAGCGTTGCTATTTAAGCCAAGATCGCAAGTTCTGCCTATTCGGCACGACATACATATATATATATATATATATATATATATATATATATATATATATATATATATATATATATATATATATATTATCTTTATATTTTTATATATCTTTATATATTTTTATATATTTTTATATATGTTTTTATATATATATATATATATTTATATATATATATGTATATATGAATATATATCTATATATATATTTATATATATATATATATATATATATATATATATATATATATATATATATATATATATATATATATATATATATGAAAGGGGGTAAGGCATCCGGGATTGATGGGATAAAGATAGAAATGTTAAAAGCAGGTGGGGATATAGTTTTGGAGTGGTTGGTGCAATTATTTAATAAATGTATGGAAGAGGGTAAGGTACCTAGGATTGGCAGAGAGCATGCATAGTTCCTTTGTATAAAGGCAAAGGGGATAAAAGAGAGTGCAAAAATTATAGGGGATAAGTCTGTTGAGTGTACCTGGTAAAGTGTATGGTAGAGTTATAATTGAAAGAATTAAGAGTAAGACGGAGAATAGGATAGCAGATGAACAAGGAGGCTTTAGGAAAGGTAGGGGGGTGTGTGGACCAGGTGTTTACAGTGAAACATATAAGTGAACAGTATTTAGATAAGGCTAAAGAGGTCTTTGTGGCATTTATGGATTTGGAAAAGGCGTATGACAGGGTGGATAGGGGGGCAATGTGGCAGATGTTGCAAGTGTATGGTGTAGGAGGTAGGTTACTGAAAGCAGTGAAGAGTTTTTACGAGGATAGTGAGGCTCAAGTTAGAGTATGTAGGAAAGAGAAAATTTTTTTTTCCCAGTAAAAGTAGGCCTTAGACAAGGATGTGTGATGTCACCGTGGTTGTTTAATATATTTATAGATGGGGTTGTAAGAGAAGTAAATGCGAGGGTCTTGGCAAGAGGCGTGGAGTTAAAAGATAAAGAATCACACACAAAGTGGGAGTTGTCACAGCTGCTTCTTTGCTGATGACACTGTGCTCTTGGGAGATTCTAAGAGAAGCTGCAGAGATTGGTTGATGAATTTGGTAGGGTGTGCAAAAGAAGAAAATTAAAGGTGAATACAGGAAAGAGTAAGGTTATGAGGATAACAAAAGATTAGGTGATGAAAGATTGAATATCAGATTGGAGGGAGAGAGTATGGAGGAGGTGAACGTATTCAGATATTTGGGAGTGGACGTGTCAGCGGATGGGTCTATGAAAGATGAGGTGAATCATAGAATTGATGAGGGAAAAAGAGTGAGTGGTGCACTTGGTCTGTGGAGACAAAGAACTTTGTCCTTGGAGGCAAAGAGGGGAATGTATGAGAGTATAGTTTTACCAACGCTCTTATATGGGTGTGAAGCGTGGGTGATGAATGTTGCAGCGAGGAGAAGGCTGGAGGCAGTGGAGATGTCATGTCTGAGGGCAATGTGTGGTGTGAATATAATGCAGAGAATTCGTAGTTTGGAAGTTAGGAGGAGGTGGAGGATTACCAAAACTGTTGTCCAGAGGGCTGAGGAAGGGTTGTTGAGGTGGTTCGGACATGTAGAGAGAATGGAGCGAAACAGAATGACTTCAAGAGGGTATCAGTCTGTAGTGGAAGGAAGGCGGGGTAGGGGTCGGCCTAGGTAAGGTTGGAGGGAGGGGAGGGGGTAAAGGAGGTTTTGTGTGCAGGGGCTTGGACTTCGAACAGGCATGCGTGAGCGTGTTTGATAGGAGGTGAATGGAGACAAATGGTTTTTAATACTTGACGCTGTTGGAGTGTGAGCAAAGTAACATTTATGAAGGGGTTGAGGTAAACCGGCAGGCCGGACTTGAGTCCTGGAGATGGGAAGTACAGTGCCTGCACTCTGGAAGGAGGGGTGTTAATGTTGCAGTTTAAAAACTGTAGTGTAAAGCACCCTTCTGGCAAGACAGTGATGGAGGTGAATGATGGTGAAAGTTTTTCTTTTTCTTTTCGGGCCACCCTGCCTTGGTGGGAATCGGATAGTGTGATAATAATAAAAAAAAAAAAAAATATATATATATATATATATATATATATATATATATATATATATATATATATATATATATATATATATATATATATATATATATATATATATATATATATATATATATATATATATATAGTCAAAGTGCCGAATATGTAAAACCTGGTCAATTAGCAAGAACTCATTTAAAATTAAGTCCTTTCTAAAATTTTCTCTTATATTTAACGTTTAAAGATATATTTTTTCAATTAATGTTGAAGTAAAATTTATAATTTTGCACCAAAAGAATCTTAGAAAACTTACCTAACCTTATTATAACAAGAACAATTTATTTTAGCCTAACCCAACTAAATATATTTTAGATTTGTTTACAATAATTTAATACTAAACAAACACAGTGAAGTATATTTTTTTCGTTAGGTTCAGAATGATTTTGGCGAAATTATTGCATACACAAATTTTCACTTGTCATATATGGCAAGATGAGCGTTGCTATTTGAGCCAAGATCGCAAATTCTGCCTATTCGGCACGACATATATATATATATATATATACATATATATATATATATATATATATATATATATATATATATATATATATATATATATATATATATATATATATATATATATATATATATATATATATGTGTGTGTGTGTGTGTGTGTGTGTGTGTGTCGTGGTGTGTGTGTGTGTTTATTTATGTCGTGCCGAATTGGTGGAATATAATTGTATCCACGAACGGGTGGTACTGATCAATAACAACACTGCGGTAGGTAAGACACACAGGCAACAGTTAGGCAACTTTATTCCGAAACGTTTCGGAATAAAGTTGCCTAACTGTTGCCTGTGTGTCTTACCTACCAACCTGTCGGTATTTTATACCATTTTGATGTTCAAGAACACTGCGACTAACCAAGGAGTCAAACCCATGCTGCTTTTAAAAACCTCCCTTCTCTTTTCTCTTCCTGTTGATTTCTGTTCATCGACTATACCAGTTCCTGTCCTTGTCACCTAGTGCCACTGGCTTTCCAATTTTCACCAATAACTCTACCTCATTCTGCCTTTAACTGGTTTCCCTAAAACTCACACTAGCGCTACACTGAGAATTAATAGATTTTCCACGAAAACCCATACCGCTTTCTATTTCTAGTTTAAAGACCTAACAGCTCTCTCCACTGCGTTAGCCAGTGCTCCCACCCCAAACCTAGATAAGTAAACCCCATCCCTGGCATACACGTCATTTCTGCCATAGAAGAGGTCCCAGTTGTCTATGAATGTTACTGCAATTTCCTTACAGTGTTTGTCCAGCCAGAAAATGACACCAATTGTTCTGGACAACCATTCATTTCCATCTCCTCTCATTGGCAAGATGCCACATATCACAGGGTTCTCACCCTTCTTCCTAATTATCTCTATTACTGTCCTACACCTGCTAATCAGGTCTTCACTCTTACATCTGCCAACATCGTTGCCTCCTGCACTGAGGCAGATGATAGGATTGCTCCCATTACCTTTCATGATATCGTCTAGACGGCTAACAATATTCCCCACTCAGCCCCAGGGAAACATACCCTCTGGCTCTTCTTCCTGTCCCTAAGACTAAAAGCTCTATCTATAAACTTAACCAGTAAATAGATTCTCAGTAGAGCTAGGGATCCTTAACTTTGTCAAACCCTGTGTAAAAAAGAGAGAGAGAGAGAGAGAGAGAGAGAGAGAGAGAGAGAGAGAGAGAGAGAGAGAGAGAGAGAGAGAGAGAGAGAGAGAGAGAGAGAGAGAGAGAGAGAGAGAGAGAGAGAGAGAGAGAGAGAGAGAGAGAGAGAGAGAGAGAGAGAGAGAGAGAGAGAGACAGACAGACAGACAGACAGACAGACAGACAGATAGACAGACAGATAAGAAGAGAGATTATTAGACGATTGTGAGGGTAAGGAGGGAAGGCGGAGGGAAGGAGGAGTGAAAGAGTAGGGAAGGAGGAAGGAAGAGTTAAAAACGAGGCTGTGTGTGAGAGTAAGTCAGGCCGAGGGTGGTATAAAAAAAGAAGGTTAGGCTGAGGGAGGCAAGAATGAGAGAGATGGAGGTAGGAGGGAGAGTTGACGGAAGCAGGAGGCAGAAGAATTAGGGAGGCAAGAATGAGGGAGAAAATGGAAAGAGATCCAGAGGGAGGGGAAAAGGAAGAGGAGGGAGGGAAAGAGGAAGAGGAGGGAGGGAAGGAGGAGTAACTCCTCATCAGGAGATAATTATGCAATAAATTAAAGCGAAACGGCATGATAAGTAGATGAGAAGGAACAGCAGGAGGAAGAACATGAAGAAGAAAAAGAGGAACTGGAGCAGGGGGAAGAAGAGAAGAGAACTAGGAGGACGAAGAAAAAAGAGGAAGAGGAGGAGGAAGATGAGAAATGAACAGAAGGAGGAGGACATGTTGATTGAGGAGGAGGAGAAGGAAGAGGAAGAGAAGTAGGAGGATATAGAGGAGGAGGAGGAGGAGGTGGTGGTTAGGGAGGAGGAGGAAGAGAAGAAGAAGGAAGAAGTGGAGAGGAAGCAAAAAAGATGGAGGACGTTGAGAAGGAGGGAGAGGAGGAGGAGTGAAAAGAGGAACTGAATGTGGATGATGATGATGATGATGATGAGAGGGAGGAGGAGGAAGATGAGGGAGAGTGAGAATCAGTCGAGTGGCTGTCAACCTCATCTGTTACACAAGCAGTATCAACCTCACATGATACACAGGGCAGTATCAACCTCACATGATACACAGTGCAGTATCAACCTCACATGATACACAGGGCAGTATCAACCTCACATGATACACAGTGCAGTATCAACCTCACATGATACACAGGGCAGTATCAACCTCACATGATACACAGGGCAGTATCAACCTCACATGATACACAGGGCAGTATCAACCTCACATGATACACAGTGCAGTATCAACCTCACATGATACACAGGGCAGTATCAACCTCACATGATACACAGGGCAGTATCAACCTCACATGATACACAGTGCAGTATCAACCTCACATGATACACAGGGCAGTATCAACCTCACATGATACACAGGGCAGCATCAACCTCACATGATACACAGAGCAGTATCAACCTCACATGATACACAGGGCAGTATCAACCTCACATGATACACAGGGCAGTATCAGCTTCATATGATACACAGGGCTGTACCACCCTCACATGATGCACAGGGCAGTATCAACCTCAAATGATACACAGGGCAGTATAAACCTCACATGATACACAGGGAAGTATCAACTTCACATGATACACAGGGCAGTATCAACCTCACATGATACACAGGGCAGTATCAACCTCACATGATACACAGGGCAGTATCAACCTCACATGATACACAGGGCAGTATCAACCTCACATGATACACAGGGCAGTATCAACCTCACATGATACACAGGGCGGTATCAACCTCACATGATACACAGGGCAGTAGCAACCTCATATGATACACAGGGCAGTATCAGCCTCACATGATACACAGGGCAGTAGCACCCTCACATGATACACAGTTCAGTATCAACCTCACATGATACTCAGGGCAGTATCAACCTCACATGATACACAGGGCAGTATTATCCTCAAATGATACACAGGGCAGCATCAACCTCACATGATACACAGGGCAGTATCAACCTCACATGATACACAGGGCAGCATCAGTCTCACATGATACACAGGGCAGTAGCACCCTCAAATGATACACAGGGCAACATCAACCTTACATGATACACAGGGCAGCATCAACCTCACATGATATACAGGGCAGCATAAACCTCCCTGATGCACAGGGCAGTTTCAACCTCACATGATACACAAGGCAGTAGCACCCTCACATGATACACAGGGCAGCATCAACCTCACATGATACACAGGGCAGAATCAACCTCACATGACACACATGGCGGTATCAACCTCACATGATACACAGAGAAGCATCAATCTCCCTGACACACAGGGCAGTATCAGCCTCACATGATACACAGAGCAGTATCAACCTCATCTGATACACAGGGCAGTATCAACCTCACTTGGTACACAGGGCAGCATCAGCCTCCCTGATACACAGGGCAGTATCATCGTCATATGATATACAGGGCAGTATCAACCTCACCTGATGCACATGGAAGTATCAACCTCACATGATACACAGGACAGTATCAACCTCACGTGATACACAGAACTGTATCAACCTTACATGATGCACAGGGCAGCATCAACCTCACATGATAAACAGGGCAGTATCAACGTCATAAGATACAGAGGGCAGTATCAACCTCGCATGATACACAGGGCAGTACCAACCTCATATGATGCACAGGGCAGTATCAACCTCTCATGATACACAGGGCAGTATCAACCTTACATGATACACAGGGCATTATCAACCTCACATGATACACAGGGCAGTATCAACGTCACATGATACACAGGGCAGTATTAACCTCACATGACACACAGGGCAATATCAACTTCACATGAAACACAGGGCAACATTAACCTCATCTGATACACAGGGCAGTATCAACCTCACTTGGTACACAGGGCAGCATCAGCCTCCCTGATACACAGGGCAGTATCATCGTCATATGATATACAGGGCAGTATCAACCTCACCTGATGCACATGGAAGTATCAACCTCACATGATACACAGGACAGTATCAACCTCACGTGATACACAGAACTGTATCAACCTTACATGATGCACAGGGCAGCATCAACCTCACATGATAAACAGGGCAGTATCAACGTCATAAGATACACAGGGCAGTATCAACCTCGCATGATACACAGGGCAGTACCAACCTCATATGATGCACAGGGCAGTATCAACCTCTCATGATACACAGGGCAGTATCAACCTTACATGATACACAGGGCATTATCAACCTCACATGATACACAGGGCAGTATCAACGTCACATGATACACAGGGCAGTATTAACCTCACATGACACACAGGGCAATATCAACTTCACATGAAACACAGGGCAACATTAACCTCATCTGATACACAGGGCAGTATCAACCTCACATGACACACAGGACAATATCAACCTCACATGATACACAGGGCAGCATCAACCTCCCTGACACACAGGGCAGCAGCATCAACCTCCCTGATACACAAGGCAATATCAACCTCGCATGATACACAGGGCAGTATCAACCTCATCTGATACACAGGGCAGTATCAACCTCACATGATACACAGGGCAGCATCAGCCTCCCTGATACACAGGGTAGTATCATCGTCACATGATACACTGGGCAATGTCAACCTCACATGATACACAAGGCAGTAACAACCTCGCAGGGCAGCATCAGCCTCCCTGATAAACAGGGCAGCAGCATCAACCTCCCTGATACACAGGGCAGTATCAACCTCATATGATACACAGGGCAGTGTCAACCTCACATGGTACACAAGGCAATACCAACCTCATATGATACACAGGGCAGTATCTACCTTACATCATACACAGGGCAGTATCAACCTCACATGATACACAGGGCAGCATCATCCTCACACGATACACAGGGCAGTATCAACCTCACATGATACACAGGGCAGTATCAACCTCACATGATACACAGGGCAGTATCACCCTCACATGTTACACAGGGCAGTATCAACGCCACATGTTACACAGGGCAGTATTAACCTCACATGACACCAATGGCAGTATCAACCTCACATGAAACACAGGGCAGCATTAACCTCATCTGATTCACGGGGCAGTATCAACCTCACATGACACACAGGACAGTGTCAACCTCACATGATACACAGGGCAGCATCAACCTCCCTGACACACAGGGCAGCAGCATCAACCTCCCTGATACACAAGGCAGTATCAACCTCAGATGATACACAGGGCAGTATCAACCTCACGCGATACACGGGGCAGTATCAACCTCATCTGATACACAAGGCAGTATCAACCTCACATGATACACAGGGCAGCATCAGCCTCCCTGATACACAGGGTAGTATCATCGTCACATGATACGCTGGGCAATGTCAACCTCACATGATACACAAGGCAGTAACAACCTCGCAGGGCAGCATCAACCTCCCTGATACACAGGGCAGTATCAACCTCACATGATACACAGGGCAGTGTCAACCTCACATGGTACACAAGGCAATACCAACCTCATGTGATACACAGGGCAGTATCAACCTCACATGATACACAGGGCAGTATCAACCTCACATGATACACAGGGCAGCATCAACCTCACACGATACACAGGGCAGTATCAACCTCACATGATACACAGGGCAGTATCAACCTCACATGATACACAGGGCAGTATCAACCTCACATGATACAAAGGGCAGTATCAACCTCACATTACACACATGGCAGCATCAACCTTAACATGATACACAGTGCAGTATCAACCTCACACGATACACAGTGCAGTATCAACCTCACATGATACACAGGGCAGCATCAACCTCCCTTATACACAGGGCAGCAGCATCAACATCCATGATACACAGGGCAGCAACATTAACCTCCCTGATACACAGGACACTATCAACCTCGTCTGATACACACGGCAGTATCAACCTCACATGACACACAGGGCAGTATCAACCTCACATGATGCACAGGGCAGTATCAGCCTCCTTGATACACAAGGCAGTATCAACCTCACATGATACACAGGGCAGCATCAACCTCACACGATACACAGGGCTGTATCAGCCTCACATGATACAAAGGGCAGTATCATCCTCACATGACACACATGGCAGTATCAACCTTAACATGACACACAGGGCAGTATCAACCTCACATGATACACAGGGCAATATCAGCCTCACATGATACACGGGGCTGCATCAATGACTTCCCTGATACACAGAGCAATAGCATCAACATCCCTTATACACAGGGCAGCAGCATCAACCTCCCTGATACACAGGGCAGCAGTATCAACCTCTCTGATACACAGGGCAGTATCAATCTCACATGGTACACAGGGCAGAATCAACCTCCCCTGATACACAGGGCAGCAGCATCACCCTCCCTGATACACAGGGCAGCATCAACCTCACATGATTCTCAGGAGAGTCTCAGCTGGAGACAATGGAACATATATTTTTAATTACTGTTCGTTAGAAAGACTGAACTGTTTCGTAACAAGAGTTTTGCCATTAAATTTAGTTCCTTCCCAATGCAAAAAAAAATCATGCAATACAAACAACGATGTGAAAAGTGATGTTCACTGACCTTCGAAACTCTTTTGGTTACCAGCTGACACTAGAACTTGTTAGTCTAAAAAGAAATGTTACTTAGAAAAGAACACTCAAAAGTTTGTCGCGTTAGTACTCGTCAAAGAAATTTTACATTTTTATATTTCCGTAAAGGTTAAACCTGGCTTATAGACATTCTACATGTTAATTAAGGTTAATTAACAAATTAATTACCGCTGAAAGTGGTAGCCTTTGATGGCTTTCTTGTTCATAAAGTAATATTTTACCGAGCAGCAAAAATAATTATAATTTCTTTATTTTCACTGGCAAGTTGCCCCACCATTAGAGTACACCCAAAATATTTAAGCAAGGAGTTTTTGTGGTGTTGTTGAAAATAGCATATTAAGTCATAATTAGTGTATTTTCCGGTGTCATTATGCATTTTGCCTTCAGTAATTACGACAAACTGCCATCAGGCGAAGCGAACATAATTGGGTGATTAGCGTGCATATTTTCCCGTGATCATGTTTCCAAAACTCCCTCGCCCTTAATTATCAGGTAAGATTTAAAAGCAAATTTTGTTGTAGTTTTTTAGGATGTGTTTTCAAAAACGGCTGTTTAGGAAATTTGTATATTGAATAAGATTAAAATTATCATTAAACCGTCAAATGCTTTTCCACACAAGCTGATTTCAGTCGTTGGGCGAAGCTTGGGTTATCCTGGTGATGGCTGGGCATGTTCCCTCTGCCCTCTGCGAGGCGTCTGGCAGTGTTCGAACCGTAATGGAAATTGTGACATTGACCTTGCTGGTGAAATTTAGCCTAAGTCGAGCAGAGCAAAGCTAACCTTCTGTAATCTAGCTGAGCCAGAAATAATTAAACAAAGCCTATAAATGTTCACACAGCACACACACACACACACACACACACACACACACACACACACACACACACACACACACACAACCTAGAGACAAGGATAATATGGAGGTAGCATCAGCAATGGTTACATCAGACACAGACAAAGGGTCTGAAGGGAGCATGGAAGCTAAACTGTATGCAGAGGTCCTGTCAAACCCACAAGGGGCCAAAACAAAGACAGGGAGCACACTAGGACAGCCTGAGAGGTTAGAAGACATTGAAGGAACTAGGACATGTGCAGGGAACTTACCAGACACTTGTGGGGGACAGGAACAGGTGAGCAGAAAGGACAAGCCAATGAGGATAGGGGCCACAGCTAGGGAAGGGATTGAAGGAAGGAACACTCCACGGGAAGGAACTAAAACACCTCAGTGGATGCAATGGGAGTCACAGTGGAAAGGGAGAGACCAGTTTTTGTCTATGGGCTAGACGGAGCTGAAGGGGAAACTTATGATGAAAGAAAACAGGAGGAGAAAAAAGCGATTGAAGGTATCATGAAGGTGATAGGCGAGGGACACATGACCCAGGTGGCAAATTTTCGGAGAATCGGGTGGTTCACAAAGAGAAGGAAACGGCCTCTCAAAGTAATTTTCAAGGCAGAATCAACTCGAACCATGATCCTGCAGGAGAAAGCACGGCTGAGAGGCAAACAGGAGTTCAAGAGTGTGTACCTCGATCGAGACAGAACACAGGTGGAAAGGATGATACTGAAAGAGAGAGTGCAAAAACGAAAGGAGGAGAAGAAGAGCAGAATAACCCAGGCACAGGTGGAAGGGCAAGCACACCCCCAGAAAAACCAGCAGAAGGACTCCACCCACGACACTCCCAAGGCAACTGAACAATCTAAACCAGCCATCACACACCGATCCCTCAGTTCCCACCCCCCACACCTCGAACCCTACCCCAACAGCAACCCCCTATGGGAGCTCTTCCTCCACCTCCAATGCAACCCCCCACAGGCCCCCACCAGGCCTCCTGCTCTCCCAACCAGAGTATTCCACCAGGACCAGAGTTACAGTACTAGAACAGAAGTTGAAGGTTTAGTACACAAATGCGGATGGATTAGCGAATAAATATGAAGAATGGCAAGAAAGAATCAATGAGAAGTCCCCAGACATCATAGCAGTTACAGAAACAAAACTCACGGAGACAATAACATATACAATCTTCCCACCAGGATACCAGATCATGAGGAAAGATAGAAGGGGCACAAGGGGGAGGAGGGGTTGCTCTGCTCGTAAAAAACCGATGGAAATTCGAGAAAATGGGAGGCATAGACGAGACAGGAGAAAGGGACTACATAGTAGGTACACTCCAGTCTGGGAAGCACAAGGTGGTCATTGCAGTGTTGTATAATCCACCATAGAGCTGCAGGAGGCCACGTGAGGAATATGAAGAGAGCAACAGAGCAATGGTGGACACACCTGCTGAGGTGGCAAGAAGAGCTCACTCCAGCAGAGCAAAGTTGCTGGTTATGGGTGATTTCAACCACAGGGAGATTGACTGGGAAAACCTGGAGCCACATGGGGGTCCCGAAACATGGAGATCCAAGATGTTGGATGTGGTGCTGGAAAACCTCATGCACCAACATGTTAAGGACACTACCAGAGTGAGAGGGGAGGATGAACCAGCAAGATTGGACCTTGTGTTCACCCTGGGCGGTTCAGACATTGAGGACATCACATATGAGAGTCCCCTAGGAGCTAGTGACCATGTGGTTCTGTGCTTTGAATACATAATAGAGTTGCAAGTGGAGAGAGTATCAGGAGCTGAATGGAAAAAGCCAGACTATAAAAGAGGGGACTACACAGGTTTGAGGAACTTCCTGCAGGACGTTCAGTGGGACAGAGAACTGGCAGGAAAGCCAGTAAATGAAATGATGGAATATGTAACAACATAAGTTTATTCCCAAGGGCAACAGAAACAATGGGAAGACCAGAACAAGCCCCTGGTTTACCCGACGGTGTAAAGAGGCAAAAACAAAGCGCAGTAGAGAATGGAAAAAGTACAGAAGGCAGAGAACACAAGAAAATAGGGAGATTAGTCGCAAAGCCACGAACGAGTATGCACAGGTAAGGAGGGAGGCCCAGCGACAGTATGAAAATAACATAGTATCGAAAGTCAAGACTGACCCGAAATTGTTGTGTAGCCACATCAGGAGGAAGACAACAGTCAAAGACCAGGTGATCAGACTGAGGACAGAAGGTGGGGAACTCACAAGAAATGATCAGGAGGTATGTGAGGAGCTAAACAGGAATGGAACCGCTCTGGGAAGACAGTACAGGAGGGAACATCAAGAGGGAATATACCAACAAGTGTTGGATGACATACGAACAACTGAGGAGGAGGTGCAGAAGCTGCTAAGTGACCTTGATACCTTAAAGGCGATGGGACCAGACAATATCTCCCCGTGGGTGCTTAGAGAAGGAGCAGAGAAGCTGTGTGTGCCCCTAACCACAATCTTCAACACATCCATTGAAACTGGGCAACTACCTGAGAAATTGAAGACAGCAAATGTAGTACCCATATTCAAGAAAGGAAACAGAAATGAGGCACTAAACTACAGACCTATGTCTCTGACATTTATAGTATGCAAAGTCATGGAGAAGATTATCAGGAGGAGAGTGGTGGAACACCTGGAACAGAACAAGATTATAAATGAAAACCAGCATGGGTTCATGGAAGGCAAATTCTGTGTCACAAACCTTCTGGAGTTTTATGACAAGGTAACAGAAGTAAGACACGAGAGAGAGAGGTGGATTGATTGCATTTTCCTGGACTGCAGGAAGGCCTTTAACACAGTTACTCACAAGAGATTAGTGCAGAAGCTGGAGGATCAGGCGCATATAACAGGGAGGGCACTGCAATGGATCAGGGAATACCTGACAGGGAGGCAACAACGAGTCATGGTACGTGGAGAGGTATCACAGTGGGCGCCTGCGACGAGCGGGGTCCCACAGTGGTTAGTTCTAGGACCATTGTTGTTTTTGATATACGCGAACGAATTGATGGAAGGAATAGACTCTGAAGTGTCCCTATTCGCAGATGATGTGAAGCTGATGAGAAGAATTAAATCGGATGAGGATGAGGCAGGACTGCAAAGAGACCTGGACAGGCTGGACACGTGGTCCAGAAACTGGCTTCTCGAATTCAACCCTGCTAAATGCAAAGTCATGAAGATTGGGGAGGGGCAAAGAAGACCGCAGACAGAGTATAGGCTAGGTGGACAAAGACTACAGACCTCACTCAGGGAGAAAGATCTTGGGGTGACCATAACACCGAGCACGTCACAGGAGGCACACATCAATCAAATAACTGCTGCAGCATACGGGCGCCTGGCAAACCTGAGAATAGCGTTCCGATACCTTAATAAGGAATCGTTCAAGACACTGTACACTGTGTATGTTAGGCCCATACTGGAGTATGCAGCACCAGCCTGGAACCCACACCTGCTCAAGCACGTCAAGAAGTTAGAGAAAGTACAAAGGTTTGCAACATGGCTAGTTCCAGAGCTCAGGGGAATGTCGTACGAGGAAAGGTTGAGGGAAATCGGCCTGATGACACTGGAGAACAGGAGGGTTAGGGAAGACATGATAACGACATACAAAATATTGCGTGGAATACACAAGGTGGACAGAGACAGGATGTTCATTAGAACATAAGAACATAAGAAAGGAGGAACACTGCAGCAGGCCTGTTGGCCCATACTAGGCAGGTCCTTTACAATTCATCCCACTAACAAACATTTGACCAACCCGATTTTCAATGCTACCCATGAAATAAGCTCTGATGTGCAATCCCACTCAAATCCAACCCCTCCCACTCATGTACTTATCCAACCTAAATTTGAAACTACCCAAAGTCCTAGCCTCAATAACCCAACTAGGTAGACTGTTCCACTCATCAACTACCAACTAGATAGACTGTTCCACTCATCAACTAAAGACTGTTCCACTCATCAACTAAGACTGTTCCACTCATCCCCAGAGAGGGAACACAGAAACAAGGGATCACAATTGGAAGTTGAAGTCCCAGATGAGCCAAAGGGATGTTATGAAGTATTTCTTCAGTCATAGAGTAGTCAGGAAGTGGAATAGCCTAGCAAGTGAGGTAGTGGAGGCAGGAACCATGCATAGCTTTAAGATGAGGTATGATGAAGCTCATAGAGCAAGGAGAGAGAGGATCTAATAGCACTCAGTGAAGAGGCGGAGCCAGGAGCAATCTTCCCACCAGGATACCAGATCATGAGGAAAGATAGAAGGGGCAGGGGGGGAGGTGGGGTTGCTTTGCTCGTAAAAAACAGACGAAAATTCGAGAAAATGGAAGGAATAGATGAGACGGGAGAAAGAGACTACATAGCAGGTACACTTCAGTCTAGGGAACACAAAGTGGTCATTGCAGTGATGTATAATCCACCACAGAACTGCAGGAGGCCAAGAGAGGAATATGAAGAGAGCAACAGAGCAATGGTGGACACACTTGCTGAGGTGGCAAGAAGAGCTCACTCCAGCAGAGCAAAGTTGCTGGTTATGGGGGATTTCAACCACAGGGAGATTGACTGGGAAAACCTGAAGCCACATGGGGGTCCCGAAACATGGAGAGCCAGGATGTTGGACGTGGTGCTGGAAAACCTCATGCACCAACATGTTAAAGACACTACCAGAGTGAGAGGGGAGGATGAACCAGCAAGATTGGACCTTGTGTTCACCCTGGGCAGCTCAGATATTGAGGACATCAAGTATGAGAGTCCCCTAGGAGCTAGCGACCACGTGGTTCTGTGCTTTGAATACATAGTAGAGCTGCAAGTGGAGAGAATAACAGGAGTTGAATGGGAAAAGCCTGACTATAAAAGAGGAGACTACATAGGGTTGAAGAACTTCCTGCGGGAGGTCCAGTGGGACAGAGAACTGGCAGGAAAGCCAGTAAATGAAATGATGGAATATGTAACAACAAAATGCAAGGAAGCAGTTGAAAGGTTTATTCCCAAGGGCAACAGTAACAACGGGAAGACCAGAACGAGCCCCTGGTTTACCCGACGGTGTAAGGAGGCAAAAACAAAGTGCAATAGAGAATGGAAAAAGTACAGAAGGCAGAGAACACACGAAAATAGGGAGATCAGTCGCAGAGCCAGGAATGAGTACGCACAGGTAAGGAGGGAGGCCCAGCGACAGTATGAAAATGACATAGCATCGAGAATCAAGACTGACCCGAAACTGTTGTACAGCCACATCAGGAGGAAGACAACAGTCAAAGACCAGGTGATCAGATTAAGGACAGAAGGTGGAGAACTCACAAGAAATGATCAGGAGGTATGTGAGGAGCTGAACAGGAGATTTAAGGAAGTTTTTACAGTAGAGACAGGAAGGGCTGTGGGAAGACAGCACAGAAGGGAACATCAAGAGGGAATATACCAACAAGTGTTGGATGACATACGAACATCTGAGGAGGAGGTGAAGAAGCTCTTTAGTGACCTTGACACCTCAAAGGCGATGGGACCGGACAACATCTCCCCATGGGCCCTTAGAGAAGAAGCAGAGATGCTGTGCTTGCCTCTAACCACAATCTTCAACACATCCCTTGAAACTTGGCAACTACCTGAGAAATGGAAGACAGCTAATGTAGTCCCCATATTTAAGAAAGGAAACAGAAACGAGGCACTAAACTACAGACCTGTGACTCTGACATGTATTGTGTGCAAAGTCTTGGAGAAGATTATCAGGAGGAGAGTGGTCGAACACCTGGAAAGGAACAAGATTATAAATGAAAACCAGCATGGGTTCATGGAAGGCAAATCTTGTATCACAAACCTCCTGGAGTTTTATGACAAGGTAACAGAAGTAAGACACGAGAGAGAGGGGTGGGTAGATTGCGTTTTCCTAGACTGCAGGAAGGCTTTTGACACAGTTCCCCATAAGAGATTAATGCAGAAGCTGGAGGATCAGGCGCACGTAAAAGGGAGGGCACTGCAATGGATAAGGGAATACCTGACAGGGAGGCAGCAACGAGTCATGGTACGTGAAGAGGTATCACAGTGGGCGCCTGTTACGAGCGGGGTTCCACAGGGGTCAGTTCTAGGATATGTGAACGACATGATGGAAGGAATAGACTCTGAAGTGTCCCTGTTCGCAGATGACGTGAAGTTGATGAGAAGAATTAAATCGGACGAGGATGAGGCAGGACTGCAAAGAGACCTGGACAGGCTGGACATGTGGTCCAGCAACTGGCTTCTCGAATTCAATCCAGCCAATTGCAAAGTCATGAAGATTGGGGAGGGGCAAAGAAGACTGCAGACAGAGTATAGGCTAGGTGGACAAAGACTACAGACCTCACTCAGGGAGAAAGACCTTGGGGTGACCATAACACCGAGCACCACACCGGAGGCACACATCAACCAAATAACCTCTGCAGCATACGGGCGCCTGGCAAACATGAGAATAGCGTTCCGATACCTTAATAAGGAATCGTTCAAGACACTGTACACTGTGTATGTTAGGCCCATACTGGAGTATGCAGCACCAATCTGGAACCCACACCTGGTCAAGCACGTCAAGAAGTTAGAGAAAGTACAAAGGTTTGCAACAAGGCTAGTCCCAGAGCTCAAGGGAATGTCGTACGAGGAAAGGTTAAGGGAAATCGGACTGACGACACTGGAGGACAGAAGGGTCAGGGGAGACATGATAACGACATCCAAGATACTGCGGGGAATAGACAAGGTGGACGATAAGATGTTCCAGAGAGGGGACACAGGGACAAGGGGTCACAACTGGAAGCTGAAGACTCAGACGAGTCACAGGGACGTTAGGAAGTATTTCTTCAGTCATAGAGTTGTCAGCAAGTGGAATAGCCTAGCAAGTGAAGTAGTGGAGGCAGGAACCATACATAGTTTTAAGAAGAGGTATGACAAAGCTCAGTAAGCAGAGAGAGAGATCATCCAGTAGCGATCAGTGAAGAGGCGGGGCCAGGAGCTGAGTCTCGACCCCTGCAACCACAATTAGGTGAGTACAATTAGGTGAGTACACACACACACACACACACACACACACATTCACACACACACACACACACACACACACACACACACACACACACACACACACACACACACACACACACACACACGCACACACACACACACTCATACACACACACACACACACACACACACACACACACACACACACACACACACACACACACACACACACATACACACACACACACAAGGGGCCAGGAGGAAGCATAGATGCTATACTGTATACAAGGGCCCTATCAGACCCACATGGGGCCAAAGCAAAGATGAGGAGCACACTAGGAACAAATGAGACGTCTGAAGACAACGAAGAGGCTATGGCATATGCAGAGACTCTAACAGAAACCTACAGGGGCCTGGAACAGCTGAGCAGGAAAGACAGTTAATTGAGCATAGGGGCCTCAGCCAGGGAAGGGATTGAAGGAAGGAACGCTCCAATGGAAGGAACTAAGACACCACAGAGGACGCAGTAGGAGACACAGTGGGAGGACGAAAGGGCGAGACCAGTTTTTGTCTTTGAGCTCCAGGAAGTTGAAGGGGAAACCTTTGATGAACTAAACAGGAGGAGAAAAAAGTAACTGAAGGTATCATGATAGCAGTAGGAGAGGGCGACATGACCCAGGTAGCAAATTTTCTTAGAATTGGGTGGTTTGCGAGGGGACGGAAACGGCCTCTCAAAGTAATTTTCAAGGCAGAATCAACTCGAACCATGATTCTGCAGGAGAAAGCACGACTGAGAGACAAACAAGAGCACCAGAGTGTGTACCTCGATCGAGACAGAACACAAGAGGAAAGGATGATACTGAAAAGAGAGTACAAAAACAAAAGGAGGAACAAGAGGAAATGACAAGGATGAGCAAAAGAACCCAGATACAGGTGGAAGGGCAAACACACCTTCCCAAAACACCCACAGACAACCCCAAGGCAACTGAGCCATCTAAACTGACCCTCACACACTGATCCCTCTGCCCCCAACCCCCACACCACAAACCCCACGCCTACAGCAAACCCCTATGGGAACTCTGCCCCCACCCCACCACAACCCCCGACAGACCCCTGCCACGGCTCCCCATCTCCCAACCCCAATCTTCTATCAGGATCACAGTATTAGAAAAGAAGTTGAAGGTTTGGTACACGAATGCGAATGGAATAACGAATAAATATGAGGAGTGGCATGAAAGAATCAATGAGAAGTCCCCAGACATCATAGCAGTCACTGAAACGAAAGTCACTGAGACAATAACAGACTCAATCTTCCCACCGGGATATCAGATCCTGAGGAAATATAAAAGGGGCAGAGGGAAAGGAAGGGTTGCACTGCTCATAAGAAAAGATGGAGATTTCAGGAAATGGAAGGCATGAATGAGATTGGAGGAAGGGATTACATAGTAAGTACACTTTAGTCTGGGGAACATAAGGTACTCATTGTAGTTACGTATAATCCACCACAAAACAGCAGGAGGCCAAGAGAGGAATATGAAGAGAGCACCAGAGCAACGATGGGCACACTAGCCGAGGTGGCAAGAACTCACTTGAGCAGAGCAAAGTTACTGGTTATGGGCGATTTCAACCACAGGGAGATAGACTGGAAAAACCTGGAGTCACACGGGGGTCCTAAAACATGGAGAGCCAAGATGATGGATGTGGTACTGGAAAACCTCATGCATCAACATGTTAAGGGCACTACCAGAGAGAGAGGGGAAGATGAACCAGCAAGACTGAACCTTATGTTCACCCTGAGCAGTTCAGACATTGAGGATATCACATATGAGAGGCCCCTTGGAGCTAGTGATCACATGGTTCTGTGTTTTGAATACATAGTAGA
The DNA here is from genome assembly GCF_038502225.1 of Cherax quadricarinatus. Lineage (NCBI taxonomy): Eukaryota > Metazoa > Arthropoda > Malacostraca > Decapoda > Parastacidae > Cherax > Cherax quadricarinatus. The sequence continues at coordinate 26,316,153 of NC_091293.1, read as the reverse complement.
GTTACAAGTAGAGAGGGTAACAGGAATTGGATGGGAAAAGCCAAACTATAAACGAGGGGACTACGCAGGTGTGAGGAACTTCCTGCAGGAGGTTCAGTGGGGCAGAGAACTGGCAGGAAAGTCAGCAAATGAAATGATCGTATACGTAACAACAAAATGCAGGGAGGCAGAGGAAAAGTTTGTTCCCAAGGGCAATAGAAATAATTGGAAGACCAAAGCGAGTCCTTGGTTCACCCGAAGGTGTAGGGAGGCAAAAACTAAGTGAACCAGAGAATGGAAAAAGTACAGGAGGCAAAGGACCCAGGAAAATAGAGACTAGTCAAAGAGCCAAAAACGAGTATGCACAGATAAGGAGGGAGGCCGAGCGATAGTATGAAAACGACGTAGCATCGAAAGCCAAATCTGACCCGAAACTGCTGTATAGCCACATTAGGAGGAAGACAGCAGTCAAAAACCAGGTGATCGGGCTGAAGAAAGAAGGTGGGAAACTCACAAGAGGCGATCAAGAGGTATGTAAGGAGCTCAACAAGATGTTTAAGGAAGTATTTACAGTGGAGACAGGAAGGCCTCTGGGTGGACAGAACAGAGGAGGAAACCAACAAGGAATATACCAACAAGTGTTGGATGACATACACACAACTGAGCAGGAGATGAAGAAGCTGCTGAGGGACGTTGATACCTCGAAGGCAATGCGATCAGACAACATCTCCCCTGTGAGTCCTTAGAGAGGGAGCAGAAATGCTGTGTGTCCCACTAACCACAATCTTGAAAACATCCCTTGAAACTGGGCAACTACCTGAGGTGTGGAAGACGGCAAATGTAGTAACCATATTTAAAAAAGGAGACAGAAAAGAGGCACTAAACAATAGACCATTGTCACTGACGTATATAGTATGCAAAGTAATGGAGAAGATTATCAGGAGAAGAGGGCTGGAGCACCTGGAACGGAACAAGAGTATAAACGCCAACCAGCACGGATTTATGGAAGGAAATCCTGTGTCAAAAACCTTCTGGAGTTTTATGACGAAGTAATAGAAGTAAGACACGAGAGAGAGGGGTGGGTTGATTGCATCTTCTTGGACTGCAAGAAGGCCTTCGACACAGTTCCTAACGGGAGACTGGTGCAGAAGCTAGAGGATCAGGTGCGTAGAAAGGTTAAGGGAAATCGGCCTATCGACACTGGAGGACAGGAATCTCAGGGGAAACATGATAACGACATATAAATACTGCGAGGAATTGACACAGTGGACAATGACAGGATGTTCCGTTCCGGAGAAGGGACACAGAAACAAGGGGTCACAATTAGAAGTTGAAGACTCATATGAGTCAAAGAAATATTAGGAAGTATTTCTTCAGTTACAGAGTTGTCCGGAAGTGGAATAGCCTAGAAAGTGACGTAGTGGAGGCAGGAACCATACATAGTTATAAGACGAGGTGTGATAAAGCTCATGGAGCAAGGATAGAGAGGGCCCTGCAGCAATCAGTGAAGAGGCGGGGCTAGGAACTATGACTCTACCCCTGCATCCACAAATAGATGAGTACAAAGAGGTGAGTACACACACACAAGAGTTATGATAAGGCTCATGGAGCAGTTAGGGAATGACCTAGTAGTGACCCGTAAAGAGGCGGGGCCATGAGCTATGACCAAATCCCCTGCAACCCCAATTAGGTGAGTTGAATGAGTACACACACACACACACACCCAAACACACACACACACACACACACACACACACACACACACACACGCACACACACACACACACACACACACACAAGCACACACACACACACACACACACACACACACACACACACACACACACACACACACACACACACACACACACACACACACACACACACACACACACACACACACACATACACATACACACACACACGCACACTACGTGTGCCACTAACCAAAATCTTCAACACTTCCCTTGAAACTGGGCAACTACCTGAAGTATGGAAGAAGGAAAAATGTAGTCCCCATCTTTAAGAAGGGAGACAGAAATGAAGCACTAAATTATAGACCAGTGTCACTGACATGTATAGTATGCAAAGTCTTGGAAAAGATTATCAGGAGGGGAGTGGTGGAGCTCCTGGAGCGGAACATGGTTATAAACGACAGCCAGCACGGATTCATGGAAGGCAAATCTTGTGTCACAAACCTACTAGAGTTTTATGACAAGGTAACTGAAGTAAGAAATGAGAGGGAGGGGTGGGTTGATTGTATTTTCTTGGACTGCAAGAAGGCCTTCGACACAGTTCCTCACAAGATATTAGTACAGAAGCTAGAAGAACAGACACGTATAACAGGAAGGGTACTGCAATGGATCAGAGAATACCTAACAGGGAGGCAACAGCGAGTCATGGTCCGTGATGGGGTATCACAGTGGGCGCCAGTGACGAGCGGGGTCCCACAGGGATCAGTCCTGAGACAAGTGTATTCTTGGTATATGTGAATGACATGACGGAAGGGATTGACTCAGAAGTGTCCTTGTTTGCATATGACGTGCAGTTAATAAGGAGAATTAAATCAGACACAGACCAGACAGGTCTACAAAGAGACCTGGACAGGCCGGATGTGTGGTCCAGAAACTGGCTCCTAGAATTTAACCCAGCCAAATGCAAAGTCGTGAAGATCGGAGGAGGGCAAAGAAGACCGCAAACAGAGTATAGGCTAGGAGGCCAAAGGCTGCAAACCTCACTCAAGGAGAAAGACCTAGGAGTGAGTATAACACCGAGTACATCGCCAGAAGCACACATTAACCAGATAACTGCTGAGGCATATGGGCGCTTGGCAAACCTGAGAACAGCGTTCCGGTACCTCAGTAAGGAATCGTTCAAGACTTTATACACTGTGTTCGTCAGGCCCATACTGGAGTACGCAGTACCAGTTTGGAACCCACATCTGGTCAAACACGTTAAGAAATTAGAGAAAGTGCAAAGGTTTACAACAAGGCAAGTTCCAGAGCTAAGGGGAATGTTCTATGAAGAAAGGTTAGGAGAAATCGGTCTGACAACACTGGAGGACAGGAGGGTCAGGGGAGACATGATGACGACATACTAAATACTGCGTGGAATAGAAAAGGTGGACAGAGACAGGATGTCCCAGAGATGGGACACAGAAACAAGGGGTCACTATTGGAAGCTGAAGACTCAGATGAGTCAAAGGGATGTTAGGAAGTATTTCTTCAGTCATAGAGTAGCTAGGAAGTGGAATAGTCTGGTAAGCGATGTAGTGGAGGCAGGAACTATACATAATTTTAAGACGAGGTATGATAAAGCTCATGGAGCAGGGGAAGAGAGGACCCAGTAGCAGTCGATGAAGAGGCTGCGCCAGGAGCTAAGTCTCGACCCCTGCAACCACAATTAGGTGAGTACACACACATACACACGCTCTCTCTCTCTCTCTCTCTCTCTCTCTCTCTCTCTCTCTCTCTCTCTCTCTCTCTCTCTCTCTCTCTCTCTCTCTCTCTCTCTCTCTCTCTCTCTCTCTCTCTCTCTCTCTCTCTCTCTCTCTCTCTCTCTCTCTTTCTCTCTCTCTCTCTCATTCTCACTCTCCTATCCCTCTCCATTTGTCCTAATATTATCGCTGTCTGTGAACAAAATTTTGATAAATACGAGACTCCGAGTATTTGCTTTGTTTCCTGTGATGCTGATGCAGGTTCGAGGCAGCACTGGTGTGGCCTGCGTGTCGGCAAGAGGTAGGTAGGTAGTACATGCATGATCACTGCCAAGCACAAGGTAGTACATGCATGATCACTGCCAAGCACAAGGTAGTACATGCATGATCACTGCCAAGCACAAGGTAGTACATGTATGATCACTGCCAAGCACAAGGTAGTACATGCATGATCACTGCCAAGCACAAGGTAGTACATGCATGATCACTGCTAAGCACAAGGTAGTACATGCATGATCACTGCTAAGCACAAGGTAGTACATGCAAGATCACTGCTAAGCACAAGGTAGTACATACATGATCACTGCTAAGCACAAGATAGTACATGCATGATCACTGCTAAGCACAAGGTAGTACATGCATGATCACTGCTAAGCACAAGGTAGTACACGCATGATCACTACCAAGCACAAGGTAGTACATGCATGATCACTACCAAGTACAAGGTAGTACGTGTATGATCACTGCTAAGCACAAGGTAGTAAATGCATGATCACTGCTAAGCACAAGGTAGTACATGCATGATCACTGCTAAGCACAAGATAGTACATGCATGATCACTACCAAGTACAAGGTAGTACATGCATGATCACTGCTAAGCACAAGGTAGTACATGCATGATCACTGCTAAGCACAAGATAGTACATGCATGATCACTGCTAAGCACAAGGTAGTACATGCATGATCACTACCAAGCACAAGGTAGTACATGCATGATCACTACCAAGTACAAGGTAGTACGTGTATGATCACTGCTAAGCACAAGATAGTACATGCATGATCACTGCTAAGCACAAGGTAGTACATGCATGATCACTGCTAAGTACATGGTAGTACATGCATGATCACTGCTAAGCACAAGGTAGTACATGCATCATCACTGCTAAGCACAAGGTAGTACATGCATGATCACTGCTAAGCACAAGGTAGTACATGCATGATCACTGCTAAGCACAAGGTAGTACGTGTATGATCACTGCTAAGCACAAGGTAGTACATGCATGATCACTGCTAAGCACAAGGTAGTACATGCATGATCACTGCTTAGCACAAGGTAGTACATGCATGATCACTGCTAAGCACAAGGTAGTACATGCATGATCACTGCTAAGCACAAGGTAGTACATGCATGATCACTACCAAGTACAAGGTAGTACGTGTATGATCACTGCTAAGCACAAGGTAGTACATGCATGATCACTGCTAAGCACAAGGTAGTACATGCATGATCACTGCTAAGCACAAGTTAGTACATGCATGATCACTGCCAAGCACAAGGCAGTACATGCATGATCACTACCAAATAAAGGTAGTACGTGTATGATCACTGCTAAGCACAAGGTAGTACATGCATGATCACTGCTAAGCACAAGGTAGTACATGCATGATCACTGCTAAGGACAAGGTAGTACATGCATGATCACTGCTAAGCACAAGTTAGTACATGCATGATCACTGCCAAGCACAAGGCAGTACATGCATGATCACTACCAAGTACAAGGTAGTACGTGTATGATCACTGCTAAGCACAAGGTAGTACATGCATGATCACTGCTAAGCACAAGATAGTACATGCATGATCACTACCAAGTACAAGGTAGTACATGCATGATCACTGCTAAGCACAAGGTAGTACATGCATGATCACTACCAAGCACAAGGTAGTACATGCATGATCACTACCAAGTACAAGGTAGTACGTGTATGATCACTGCTAAGCACAAGGTAGTACATGCATGATCACTGCTAAGCACAAGGTAGTACATGCATGATCACTGCTAAGCACAAGATAGTACATGCATGATCACTACCAAGTACAAGGTAGTACATGCATGATCACTGCTAAGCACAAGGTAGTACATGCATGATCACTGCTAAGCACAAGATAGTACATGCATGATCACTGCTAAGCACAAGGTAGTACATGCATGATCACTACCAAGCACAAGGTAGTACATGCATGATCACTACCAAGTACAAGGTAGTACGTGTATGATCACTGCTAAGCACAAGATAGTACATGCATGATCACTGCTAAGCACAAGGTAGTACATGCATGATCACTGCTAAGTACATGGTAGTACATGCATGATCACTGCTAAGCACAAGGTAGTACATGCATCATCACTGCTAAGCACAAGGTAGTACATGCATGATCACTGCTAAGCACAAGGTAGTACATGCATGATCACTGCTAAGCACAAGGTAGTACGTGTATGATCACTGCTAAGCACAAGGTAGTACATGCATGATCACTGCTAAGCACAAGGTAGTACATGCATGATCACTGCTTAGCACAAGGTAGTACATGCATGATCACTGCTAAGCACAAGGTAGTACATGCATGATCACTGCTAAGAACAAGGTAGTACATGCATGATCACTACCAAGTACAAGGTAGTACGTGTATGATCACTGCTAAGCACAAGGTAGTACATGCATGATCACTGCTAAGCACAAGGTAGTACATGCATGATCACTGCTAAGCACAAGTTAATACATGCATGATCACTGCCAAGCACAAGGCAGTACATGCATGATTACTACCAAATACAAGGTAGTACGTGTATGATCACTGCTAAGCACAAGGTAGTACATGCATGATCACTGCTAAGCACAAGGTAGTACATGCATGATCACTGCTAAGGACAAGGTAGTACATGCATGATCACTGCTAAGCACAAGTTAGTACATGCATGATCACTGCCAAGCACAAGGCAGTACATGCATGATCACTACCAAGTACAAGGTAGTACGTGTATGATCACTGCTAAGCACAAGGTAGTACATGCATGATCACTGCTAAGCACAAGGTAGTACATGCATGATCACTACTAAGCACAAGGTAGTACATGCATGATCACTGCTAAGCACAAGGTAGTACATGCATGATCACTGCTAAGCACAAGGTAGTACATGCATGATCACTGCTAAGCACAAGGTAGTACATGCATGATCACTGCTAAGCACAAGGTAGTACATGCATGATCACTACCAAGCACAAGGTAGTACATGCATGATCACTACCAAGTACAAGGTAGTACGTGTATGATCACTGCTAAGCACAAGGTAGTACATGCATGATCACTGCTAAGCACAAGGTAGTACATGCATGATCACTGCTAAGCACAAGATAGTACATGCATGATCACTACCAAGTACAAGGTAGTACATGCATGATCACTGCTAAGCACAAGGTAGTACATGCATGATCACTGCTAAGCACAAGATAGTACATGCATGATCACTGCTAAGCACAAGGTAGTACATGCATGATCACTACCAAGCACAAGGTAGTACATGCATGATCACTACCAAGTACAAGGTAGTACGTGTATGATCACTGCTAAGCACAAGATAGTACATGCATGATCACTGCTAAGCACAAGGTAGTACATGCATGATCACTGCTAAGTACATGGTAGTACATGCATGATCACTGCTAAGCACAAGGTAGTACATGCATCATCACTGCTAAGCACAAGGTAGTACATGCATGATCACTGCTAAGCACAAGGTAGTACATGCATGATCACTGCTAAGCACAAGGTAGTACGTGTATGATCACTGCTAAGCACAAGGTAGTACATGCATGATCACTGCTAAGCACAAGGTAGTACATGCATGATCACTGCTTAGCACAAGGTAGTACATGCATGATCACTGCTAAGCACAAGGTAGTACATGCATGATCACTGCTAAGAACAAGGTAGTACATGCATGATCACTACCAAGTACAAGGTAGTACGTGTATGATCACTGCTAAGCACAAGGTAGTACATGCATGATCACTGCTAAGCACAAGGTAGTACATGCATGATCACTGCTAAGCACAAGTTAATACATGCATGATCACTGCCAAGCACAAGGCAGTACATGCATGATTACTACCAAATACAAGGTAGTACGTGTATGATCACTGCTAAGCACAAGGTAGTACATGCATGATCACTGCTAAGCACAAGGTAGTACATGCATGATCACTGCTAAGGACAAGGTAGTACATGCATGATCACTGCTAAGCACAAGTTAGTACATGCATGATCACTGCCAAGCACAAGGCAGTACATGCATGATCACTACCAAATACAAGGTAGTACGTGTATGATCACTGCTAAGCACAAGGTAGTACATGCATGATCACTGCTAAGCACAAGGTAGTACATGCATGATCACTACTAAGCACAAGGTAGTACATGCATGATCACTGCTAAGCACAAGGTAGTACATGCATGATCACTGCTAAGCACAAGGTAGTACATGCATGATCACTGCTAAGCACAAGGTAGTACATGCATGATCACTGCTAAGCACAAGGTAGTACATGCATGATCACTGCTAAGCACAAGGTAGTACATGCATGATCACTGCTAAGCACAAGGTAGTACATGCATGATCACTGCTAAGCACAAGGTAGTACATGCATGATCACTGCTAAGCACAAGGTAGTACATGCATGATCACTGCTAAGCACAAGGTAGTACATGCATGATCACTGCTAAGCACAAGATAGTACATGCATGATCACTGCTAAGCACAAGATAGTACATGCATGATCACTGCTAAGCACAAGGTAGTACATGCATGATCACTGCTAAGCACAAGATAGTACATGCATGATCACTGCTAAGCACAAGGTAGTACATTTGTCCTCAAGAGATGCTTTAATCGTCTTTATTTATTTATTTATTAACAATTTGAGCATACATACAGAGGTACAAAAAAATACAGATAAGAGCAGCATGCCAAAGCCACTTATACTATGCATAGCATTACTTGCTGGCTTAAAATTAACTTAAGATTAACTAAGCAATGATGAAATCAGTGATAAAACATTAATGTAAACAGATTACTATAAAGCACAAGTGAGTATTACAAAGACAGGTCATATGGTTGCATGCATTGTTGTACATTCAGTCGTATGGAGTATTCTGTTAGGTAGTGTATTTAAATAATAATAAAGTTAGATTGGGTTTTAGGTTTAACATTTATGTGATATAATTGTGAGAAACATTTAAGATATACAATTTAGAAGGTTCAGTTATTCAGTATTTATTTGGTTTTGGGTGAGTAAGTGATCTTTGAGAAGAGACTTGAATTTATAAACAGGTAGTGTTTCTTTTATATTTACAGGTAATGAATTCCAGATTTTAGGGCCTTTTATGTGCATTGAGTTTTTGCATAGCGTGAGATGGACACGAGGAACATCAAAGAGTGATCTGTGCCTTGTGTTATGGTCATGTGTTCTGTTGAGGTTGGCAAGGAGATGTTTGAGGGGAGGGTTAATATCAGAGTTAAGTGTTCTATGTATGTAATAGGTGCAGTAATAAGTATGGATGTTTTGTATGGTGAGTAGGTTTAGTGTATTGAATATTGGTGGAGTGTGTTGCCTGTAGTGAGAATTTGTTATCATTCTAACTGCAGCCTTTTGTTGGGTAATTAGTGGTCTGAGATGGTTAATTGTTGTTGAGCCCCATGCACAAATTCCATAGGTGAGATAGGGGTAAATAAGAGAGTGATATAGGGCCAGGAGGGCTGACTGTGGAACATAGTACCGTATCTTCGATAGTATGCCTACAGTCTTGGAAATTTTCTTAGAAATTTGTTGTATATGTGTATGAAATTTGAGTCTATTATCAAGGTGGATTCCTAAGAATTTTCCCTCTGTTAGCTTTGTGATAGGTGATCCGTTTATCATTATGTTAAGAGGGACATCTGTAGCTCTGTTACCAAACTGAATGAAGTAGGTTTTGTCAATGTTTAGTGTAAGTTTGTTAGTCCTCATCCAGGTAGATATTTTCTTTACTGTTAATAGTACGTCTCTTGTTTTTAATGACATCAAAACCCACTGCGGCCCAATGATAGGATTTGCCTCATTGATCCTCTTCTGGCAGTGCGTCGATTTCATTGTTAAAATGGTCTTTGATGCGACTACGAGCAACATGTACTTGTGATAGCTGTTTGTGCTTCGGTTCAGTAGAAACTCAGCAGAGCTCTTGTTTGGAGAAGCATCATACGGGCTAAGTGGCTCTCTTTCATGTCTTCAGTGACCTTACATGCGCAAGTATGGAAGTCACCACATTTTACGCTTTTCACAAGGTTTGAAAATCGTTATTAAACTGTCTCGAATCAACCATTGGCAGGTATGGAGATTAAAGATTTTCCTGAAAACTCGCAGAATTTGGTTCAGTATTTCAGATCCAGTATAAGTCATAACGAGGAATCTGCCCCCGTGGCGGGTTGATAATTGTGAGTTAGCAGAGTTGTGTGGCGTGAGCCAAGGAGATAACTTTGATAACTTCTCTTTCAAACTCCCCGATGGTCTTCACGAGACACGAAAGTTGGCTAATTATTTCACTATATAAAACTCCGCCTTGTCGAAAAACAGATTGACCATCTGCTTCTACCTGGAGGGTATTCCGGGGATCAGTGCCCCCGTGGCCCGGTCCACGACCAGGCCTCTCGGTGGACCAGAGCCTGATCAACGAGGCTGTTACTGCTGGCCGCACGCAATCCAACGTACTAACCACAGCCCGGCTGATCCGGCACCGTCTTTATGTATCTGTCCAGCTCCCTCTTGAAGACAACCAGGGGTCTTCCGGTAATGCCCCTTATTGGTGGTGGGAGGCTGTTGAACAGTCTTGGGCCTCGGACACTTATTACGTTTTCTCTTAGTGTACCAGTGACGCCCCTACTTTTCACTGGGGGTATGTTGCATCGCCCGCTTTCGTATGGAGTGATTTCTGTGTGCATAATAGGAACCAGTCCCTCCAGAATCTTCCAGGTGTAGATAATGATATATCTCTCTCGCCTGCGCTCCAGTGAGTACAAGGCACGGTGACTGTTCAAACACTCGTCACAAAGGTTACAAATTTCGTTAATTTTGTCACTCTGGTGCATAGTCAATGGCGATTCAAATGTTCAAAGGCCGTGAGTGCTCCCTGGAACGAATCACTGCTGTAAAAGACCATACTTGTCCATGATGTCTCTCCTGCTGTATGGCGAAATGGAGTTTCTTGCATTTTTCAAAGTAATCGTAGATGAGGGAGGAAAACGATCTAGCAAACAATTTACTTGCCATTAAATCCACGGGAAAATTCACGGTACTTACAAAGTGATTTGGTACAGGTTATGGAAAACCAGAATGTCCTATAGAAGTTAGCACTACAACTTCACTTGCTGACCTCGTAGGCTCGGACTTTTGGCTGACATTGCACAACGTGAAATCGGAGCATAATTTTGTTACTGAAGAAGTTGAAAATTGGACTCATTTCGCGCATCTTTGATAAACATTTCCTCCGTCATGACTTGGTAAACCTAACCAAACAACGAAAAGTTATCCTGATAATAGCTTGTTCCGCAACTTGTGTCTTTGCTATTGTCGTCATTATGCCACTGGGATCCAGGTTTGAGCCAGCAGTGTCTACAGTGCCTAGTGGAGATAAGTGATCAAGTAGTGTCGAGTTCAGGTGAAGGCTGCAGTCCCACCCTCCCTTCCAATCTCGGGAAGTGACAACGGTGGCTCTTACGAAGCAAGGACGAGTCCCGGGAGGAAAGAAGGATCACTCACAGAAATGACAGGCAATACTCCACCGGTCTCTATATGATATGGAGCACCTGTAATTACACTGGTGCTTTATATTTATGTTAAAGCGCCTGTAAAAGTCTTGGAGAACCAACAACTGTGTTGGAAAACCTGTAATAATGGTTAAAAAACCTGTGATACTGTTGATGACCCTGCAATAGTGTTGTCATACTGGAGGAATGAGTTTTTCTCAACACCGCTGATAAAGCACCTATTAATAATTAACAAGTAACCTCAAACATGGTTAATACATTACCTAAATTCACTGCAGTTTTAATAAATACATATATAAGATATCTGGGATATAATGTATCTTTAAATGGAAAATATAATGATTTATTACTCCAAGGACGAATATGGAGTAGACAGAAATAACTGGTAGAGTACATTAACAATTTCTTTCTTATCCTTCTGTTAAAAATTATGTGGACATACCTGAGGCCCATACAAATAATAAAGAATCTACATCAGCCAGTTCTTCAGAGTTCTAGTATTAATTTGAAAGTCTATACTCTAGACTCTAGAGTAATCTTTCCGTCTTTCCTCTTAGTCCTCTTAGTGAAGAGTCTAGATGAAAAAAAAACTCTTTTTCTCTCATCTGATGCCTATTTATAAGAGGCCACAATGCACCTCCAGCACCAGTCCCTCCAAAGAGAGACTCCAAACAACCACGGAAATTCTGGCCATCCATTTAGATTCAAAACAAGGTATAAAACTCTTAATTCATTAGTTAAAACGCAATGCCCTTATCAAGGCTTGTTTTCCATAGCACTCTCACCAGCCTGCAAAATACTCCTCGTGCATCAAAAAGCATACCTCAGCCATGTCCCTTGGAAACTTCAATTCCCAGGCGAGAGGTTATCTGAGAGAAAGTTTAATCTTGTCAAGGAAGAGATGATCAAGAGCTTTAAACACCCTCACAGTGTTTATACTCCAATACGGTGTTTATGCCCAGGCACTCTTACCCGAGCAGTGCTGGGTCAATAACGTTGGGCAACCTGCAAGAGTGTTGAAACGCCTGCAATTGCATTAGAGCAACTGCAGTTGTGAAAGTGCACCTGCAACAGTGTTGGACCATCTGAAAAAATGCTAGACCTCCTGCGTTAGTGTTGGAGCATCTGCAATAGGGTTACACAGCCTGTATTAGAACTAGAGCACCTTCGATAGTCTTGAAGCACCTGCAGTATTGTTGGAGAACTTGTAGTAGTGTTGAAACATGCAACAGTTTTCAAGCACCTGTGATAGTGTTGAACAATTTACAATAATGTTGGAGAAATGCAACAGTGTCGGTAGCACCTGCGCTATCATTCGAGCACCTGCACTATCATTCGAGCACCTGCACTATCATTCGAGCACCTGCACTATCATTCGAGCACCTGCACTATCATTCGAGCACCTGCACTATCATTCGAGCACCTGCACTATCATTCGAGCACCTGCACTATCATTCGAGCACCTGCACTATCATTCGAGCACCTGCGCTATCATTCGAGCACCTGCACTATCATTCGAGCACCTGCACTATCATTCGAGCACCTGCACTATCATTCGAGCACCTGCGCTATCATTCGAGCACCTGCGCTATCATTCGAGCACCTGCGCTATCATTCGAGCACCTGCGCTATCATTCGAGCACCTGCGCTATCATTCGAGCACCTACGCTATCATTCGAGCACCTGCACTATCATTCGAGCACCTGCACTATCATTCGAGCACCTGCACTATCATTCGAGCACCTGTGCTATCATTCGAGCACATGCGCTATTATTCGAGCACCTGCACTATCATTCGAACACCTGCGCTATCATTCGAGCACATGCACTATCATTCGAGCACCTGCACTATCATTCGAGCACCTGCACTATCATTCGAGCACATGCACTATCATTCGAGCACATGCACTATCATTCGAGCACCTGGACTATCATTCGAGCACCTGCATTATCATTCGAGCACCTGCGCTATCATTCGAGCACATGCACTATCATTCGAGCACATGCGCTATCATTCGAGCACCTGCGCTATCATTCGAGCACCTGCGCTATCATTCGAGCACCTGCACTATCATTCGAGCCCCTGCGCTATCATTCGAGCACCTACACTATCATTCGAGCACATGCACTATCATTCGAGCACCTGCACTATCATTCGAGCACCTGCACTATCATTCGAGCACCTGCACTATCATTCGAACACCTGCGCTATCATTCGAGCACCTGCACTGTCATTCGAGCACCTGCACTATCATTCGAGCACATGCACTATCATTCGAACACCTGCGCTATCATTCGAGCACCTGCACTATCATTCGAGCACCTGCACTATCATTCGAGCACCTGCACTATCATTCGAGCACCTGCACTATCATTCGAGCACCTGCACTATCATTCGAGCACCTGCACTATCATTCGAGCACATGCACTATCATTCGAGCACCTGCGCTATCATTCGAGCACCTGCGCTATCATTCGAGCACCTGCACTATCATTCGAGCACCTGCACTATCATTCGAGCACCTGCGCTATCATTCGAGCACATCCACTATCATTCGAGCACCTGCACTATCATTTGAACACCTGCACTATCATTCGAGAACCTGCGCTATCATTCGAGCATATGCACTATCATTCGTGCACCTACACTATTGTGGAGAAATTTTCTCCAGGAGGGGGGTATCAGCCCCCTTCAGCCCCCTTCGGCCCCTTTCAGCCCTGAGGGGCCCAGCCCTCTCAGAAGGGGCAAATATCTTGTTTACTGCTACAGCAAGTAATTAATCCCAGATGCATTATGAGTATGCGACGTGGCCAAGCGACTGACACTCCTTGCAAAGTCCAGTGTTGCAAAGTGTAATTTAATAAAAGAGTCCATCTCTTACCTTAGCAGGACAATTAAGGTAAATCCTGCTCCCACTTTATTACCATGGTAAAAATAGTGGACATTGTTGTGTATGCTTAAGACAGCAAGAATCAAGCATTCTGCTTTGCTTCATTGAGGAAGTTTGGCAAGAAAGCAAAAAGTACTAGGTCAGCTTTTCCTTTATGCTCGAGGGGCATTGGAGCAGCGTAGGACGCTGTGAGGTCAGATTACTTTTGACTCTACTGAGAGTCACACTGACGCCAGGATAACCCACAAAGAACACTGATCCATGCGTTAGTGTGAACAAAGTGTCTCACAAAACACGATAAACACTTACAGAGAAGTGTGATTAACTTCTTTAGTGATATGGTGTGAACAATTATTTACGAACAGTGTAACAACGAGTGTTGTGATTCAACAGAGTGTACTGCGACATTCTTCAAAGAACACTATTCTTCAATTAACTCCTCGGATATCCGGGTGTAACTACAGGTCAGATACATATACCCAGGTAAGTGTTCTAACTCGTGATGTACTACTATTGACTGCACAGTTGAGTCTAAGTTACGAGTTATTCACTTATCATAAACCCAGGTGATAAGCGGAGTTTTGAATCCACACAAGTATGTATGTCAGCCATCAGTGAATGAAATATGCTGACATAACACCCCCTAGGGGTAATTTATTATCATACATAATATAATCTTTTTCAGCAAATTAAGAAGTGGATGACAGCTTCTCAAAACCTCGTCTGTAGGGACGGCTGTGTGGACGATGAGCTGTCTTATCAGCTAAGTACTCCTACTCCCTATATTTAATCTTTAAGCTTAGCTGGTAAACCATTTCTCAACAGTTTGGTCCTTTGAACCAGATAAAGGCCACACTGTAGTCCAAATATGTTGTACCACAGTGTACAAATAACCTACGACCCAAGGTCCTTCGAAAAAAGCTGTAAAACTAGTGTTTTACAATATAAATCAGTATATATGAGTCCCTCCAGACTCAATCACAGAGAATGGGCAGCCAAAAGAAAACGGGCGCTCGCCCAGCGTTCACCCAAAGAAAACGGGAGCTGGGTGACTCACCCAACAAGAAAACGGGGGATGGCACCAGGCATCTACTGCTCAAGCTCGAGAAACGCTGACAACAGCAGCAACCCAACTGATGTTTATTCTGAGTGTATATACACATAGTGTTTATAATGTTTATAGGCAGAAATTAAGAGACAAGATTGTGTTTAAGTTTCTTATAGATATAACTGTTATATTAAAGGAAACTATATATAAAATGTAAGCTTTCATATATATATTAACAGTGACATTTATATATGTGTAAGAAAATACACGTGTGATTTACAGTTATACAGTGACATTTATAGTGTATAGTGAATGAAGTGTATATCATCGTTATTTACGATTATTATTATTATAATCTAAAGGAAGTGCTAAGCCACAAGAGCTAGACAGCGCTGTATTTACGATTAATCATCGTGGTCAGGCTGAAACAGCAAACTCAAGCCATAAACACCAGCCATATGTGCTCTGTACCCTTCATGGTCATTGACCCTGAGGTTAAGCTTAGTGGGTCAGTAGTGTCTGAATGATTATTGCATAACAAAAACTCAGCTGTTTATAGCAGTACAGTGTTTTTTAAACACTCTAAGTGTGGTGCTAGAATTTTCAGTATAGGGCTCTGGTGGCCTGGTGGCTAACGCTCTCGCTTCACACGGTGAGGGCCTGGGTTCGATTCTCAGCCAGAGTAGAAACATTGGACGTGTTTCTTTCCACCTGTTGTCTATGTTCCCCATCAGTAAAATGGGTACCTGGGTGTTAGTCGACTGGTGTGGGTCGCATCCTGGGACACTGACCTAAGGAGGCCTGGTCACAGACCGGGCCACGGGGGCGTTGAACCCCGGAACTCACTCCAGATAAACTCCAGATACCATTAAAATGGCTTGTTTGAAAACTCAGTTTCAGTCTTTATAGACTAAGATTACACAATTAGAAAATCTAATTTCAGTCTGTATAGGATTAACTCAAGATACAAACAGATTTTGATGATCTTGAGGTCAAATTTGAATTACTTATGCAACGTCTGAAAATAATTAATTCAGACTATACAGATTATGAAAATAATTTCTTGAATCAGATCCATCTGAGGATGAAATTAAAAATGTTTTGGATACTTTTAGTAATCAACAGTTAAGGTGGACAGGAGTACAGGCAATTTGCCGAAAAACTCTGTCACAGAGACCTACTGTAACTAGTGGTCAAGCACCTGTTACATCAACACCTGTAACAACAACAAGTGTCCCATTACCAGTCTTACCTACCTTGTCATTACCTATTTGCCAAGGTCATAATTATGAAGAATTCATTAGTGGTTTTCAATCCATAGTAAATTCACGAACTGACATAGACGAGATTGCTAAGTTCAATTATCTTAAATGTCTTGTGAAGGGAGAACCCTATGAACTGATTAAGTCATTTCCGGTGGTCAAAGGCAATTATCAAATAGCCTTACGTGTTTTAGCAGACAATTACTTCGATGCTGACAAGGCTAGAGTTAGACATGCAGTCTTAATATCAAGCTTGAAGCCACCCAAACATTGTTTTTCAGACTTACAGGCATTTAGAATCACATTAGACAATAGTCTCATATCTCTAGGTGCTAAATATGACCTAAGACAATGTGATTGGTTTATCAGTGGTATTGTACAAGATAAGTTGTCAACACAAACTATTGAACGATTAAATATTATGTTCAATAAACGCTATTTCACTTGTGAAGAAATTAGCAATGGTTTACAAACAATAGTTTCATGCATGCAAGCAACGAGACAAGATGAAAAATCCACAAATCTCGAGGATAACAAACCTTCAACTCAGTATAAAAAGAGTATACCTACTCCCACTAAACCACATAATGGGAAATCCCGTATAGGCATTTATCAAGCTTTGAATACAACAGACAGTAAACAGACTGTCACACATAAACGTATTCCAAAATGTGTACTTTGTGATGGAACCCATTGGGCACAGTATTGTATTCAATACACATCAGTGGAGGCACGTAAACAACGTGTTCATCAGCTGAAAAGGTACATCAAGTGTTTAGGTGAACACAAGGGAGGAAAATGCTCACTGAAGAAGTGTTTTAAATGCAAGGGTATGCATCATACAGCATTATGCCCAAATACTTTTGCTGAACAGCAGAAGACTTCCACAGAATCAGGAAGTCAACAAGCAACAGCATTAAATGTGAGAGATAAGTTTAAAGCAATAGCTCTCCCGATAGCTCGAGTTGAGTTATCTAATAAATTACACAAAACCAATGTGCTAACATTATTTGATCAAGGCTCACAAAGGTCCTTCATAAGAACAGTGTTGCAGAAACTGAATAAACAACCCTATGCCAAAGTACAGTTAGATATAGCTGTTTTTTTCCACAATTCTGGTAAACAGACATATGACCTAGCCAGAATTACTGTTGGTCTAGGAAACAGGAAAAAGACAGTAGAAGCTGTGGTAGTAGACGATTTGCCTAAGTCTGTGCAGATCCAGGGATTAAAAGAAACAGTTGCAGCACTGAAACCAGCTAAGGTCAAGTTAGCCTGTCCGGACACTATTAGTCCAATTGATTTAATCATTGGAAGTGATTATTATCACTGTTTTGTGTAAACATGATGTTCACTTGCTGAAAACAGCAGGAGGCCACATGATATGTGGTCCCATTCCCTCTCAAAGTGCGAAAGAAGCTGATATTGATTCAGTTGAAAATGTACTAGTTACGAGAATAACCGCTGATCATGTACCACAGCAAAAATTATCATTACTGGAATAAATGAATGAACCTGTTGATAAGTTGTGGGATTTAGATGCAATAGGTATTGATGTAAATAAACCAAGCCCACAAGAGTCTCAGACTTATAACCAATATTTGGACACTGTCAAATATAAAGATGGACAGTATTGGGTTAGGTTACCATGGAAATTAAATCCAACACATCTGCCTAGCAACTATCGCATGTCTTTCGGACAAATGAAAGCACAAATACATGAGCTCAGGAAGAATCCAGAGCTACTGACTGTCTATGATAATATTATACAAGAACAATTGGACAATAAATTCATTGAGGAAGTAGTCGAAGATAAGTTGAAGACAGAAGCTCATTATCTCCGGCACCATGGAGTCAGAAAAGATTCTGAAACCCCTCCACTACGTGTTGTATATAATTGCAGCGCACGTGCAAATAAAAATGTAGCAAGTCTTAATGACTGTCTGATGACCGGACCCTCACTAACTGAGAAGCTTGGAGACGTGCTTATGAAATTTCGCACAAACCCATATGCCTACACGGCTGATATTTCCAAAGCTTTCTTAAGAGTAGGACTACAAGAAATAGATAGAGATTATACTCTATTCTTGTGGCCTGAAAATCCACATGATCCTCAAAGTCCTGTGAAAACTTATAGTTTCAAATCAGAATTATTTGTTGCAACATCCTCTCCATTCTTACTAGAAGCTATTCTAAATGCACATTTGAAGAAATCTGAAAGTCCCTTCAAAGAAATCTTAAACAAAAGTTTCTATTTGGACAATCTTCAAGGTACTGTGAATAAAGAGGAGGATTTGAAATCCTTATACAGAGAAGCTAACAAGGAGATGAAAGAAGCAAATATGTCTCTAAGGATGTGGAATACTAATTCAAAGCAATTAAGGGAACTTATCAAAGATTTCCCTGAAACTGAAATTTCTGAATGCAACAATATGCTGGGACTTAATTGAAACACACAGGAAAATACTTTGAGTCTCAAAAGGATAAACAATAAATCATGCAGTACACTCACCAAACGTAGTTTACTGTCAGAGGTATCACAATGTTTTGATCCTCTAGGACTCATCTCACCAATTACCATAAAAGGTAAAATACTTATGCAGGATGCATGGAAACTCAAAATAGGTAGGGTTGAGAACTGCCTCTAGAAATGAGCCAAGCATGGGATGAAATATCCAAGGAGTTTAAACAACTTCATCAAATTAAATTTCCAAGGCAAATAGGTCAAGAGGGAAACAAGTACACATTACATGTGTTCTGTGATGTGTCAACCAGAGGTTATGGCGCTGTAGCTTACATGAGTAATGCTGAAGGAACTACACTAATTACTTCAAAGGCCAGGGCACCCTTGAAGGTCAGAACAGTACCACAATTGGAACTGACAGCACTCTATGTAGGTTCAAAATTAGCTGTCTATCTCAACAAAGTACTTGATCATCTCACTATTGAAAAAATCCGTGATCTGGAGTGATAATGAAGCAGTTCTCCAGTGGTTAAGAAATAATAAGAGTAAATTGGTCTATGTACAGAACAGAGTAGCAGAAATAAAAGAGATGCAGAGAGATTATCTCTTTCTCCACGTCTCTACCCAAGAGAATCCAGCTGACATGTTGTCACGTGGTGTCCCACTCAAGAAATTTGTGGATAATAAATTATGGCTCCACGGACCGAACTGGCTCTCTAAAGAAAATAACTGGCCTCAACATAAAGCTAACATTATGCCAGAAGAAACAGTCTGCTTGAACACAGCAGAAATAAGTTGTGTAAATACTGCAGACACAACAGAAATAGTCATTGATGGATCTAAATACTCATCTTTGGGTAAACTCTTAAGAATTACAGCTCTTGTTTTTAAATTCATTAAAGGAATGAAACCTAATTATGAATATCTTGAACCCATTAAATACTGGGTGAAACTAATACAGAAAGATGTTTTCTCTACAGAATATAAATTTCTGGAAGCAAAAGATAAGTCCCCAAAGAAACCTGTCATGATTAATTCTTTAGGACTTTATCTCGACTCAGAAAAGATTATAAGATGTCGAGGAAGAATTCATAATTGTTCACTACCTAAAGAAGCCATACATCCAATATTGATCCCCAAGAATCATTGGCTAACAAAACTGATTGTGCAAAACGCCCACAGTAACGTGTTACATGGTGGGGTAGCTGACACACTTTGTCATATACGACAATCTTACTGGATACCTCAAGGTCGACAAAGTGTGAAAAAACAAATAAAGGACTTCTGTTATGCAGGGTTCTGCATGGCATTGTAATGTACATATAGTGGAGAAGTGTGCCATAATTGAATGAATGTTATAATTGTAAAGAATAATTTTATAATTCATAATGTGCATTTGGGGGTACCGTAAAGTACTCTAACTGTAATTATAAAGAAATCCTGATAGAGATTTATTTTTCAAATATGTTTCGGTACGCTGGGTAAGCGTGGCTGGGGGCAGTCACGTGGAGTCAGCATGGTGTGGAGGCTGGCGACGGAGCTGCTGTGTGTTTAAGCTAAGTTTGTAGTTGTGTACTCCTTTTGTTTAGCTAACCCAAGCCACAAGCTGTTCTATGGCTTACCTGTATGTTCACCCAGGCTCTGACATGGTCAGGGTGCTGTGGGAGGAGTGAGGAAATAAGAAATGAGGTTGGGAGTGGAGTAGAGTCGGCCTGGCGCTGACTAGGCCTAGTGGTTATGGTGGCTGGACCTCCAGCCAGCTGTTTCTTGTGTACCCTCATTTGGGCGTTTAGGATTAAGGTGTTTCTAGAGTGTGTATATAGTGTTATGTTGAATAAATAGATATATTTTCCTAACTGGGATTTTTGCCTAACCCTCTGTTAACCAACCCATTGAAGTAACACATACTGGTTTAGCGCTTTCTGTTTTGACTGGGATAGCCCTGGGTGGCCTGTTTATGCTTGAGATGTGTGTAACTTTTACCTTTGCCCTTAGACAAAGCTCAAGCCCCCAGGTATCCCACATTTCTGCATAACATGGGGGCCTGTATATGGGAGAATTATCAAATTTTATGTGGTAATTCAAGTTTGCAACCTGGAAAATCAATAACCATTCTTTACTGGATTGGTCAGAGGAAGCATTCACTCTAACACTCACACTAAAATGATAATTTAACTTTGTGTGTAATGTTGTTGATTTTAGGGTGTTATTATTAAGTAATACTCTGTGAATAATTTACCTTCCTGTGCCATCTTCTTGATTTTTAGGGTGTTATTAATACCTGATATTTTGTGCATAAATTATCCTTGCAGGTACAATCTTGCTGATTTTTAGGGGGCTATGTTCACCTAAATTTCTGGGAATAATTTACATTTGCAGGTGCAGTAGCTCCATTTGTTCTGCCAGGGTTTTCTTTTTGTGTGCAATCCTGTTTAATTTGAGGGAGTCACATGACAACTCCTTGTGAATATACTACTTCAGTATATGTGCTTTGCTGTGTGCTTTATTATTTTATATCAGTAAATTCTGTGGCTGGTAGTAAGATTTGGTGCTATTATTTCCCAAAATGGCTGACACTGGTGAAAATTCTGGGGATGACATGCATTTGGAAGGTGACATTGAATCAAATTTCCATGTTAGGGACCTGGATGAGGAAGTAGTAATTTTACAAATGAAATTAGCCCTAGTTGCAGAAGAAAAGGAACGGTTAAGGATTGAGCGTACAAAGATCCAGGAACAGAGAGCCTTAGAGGAGCTTAGGGCTAAAGAAAGAGCTAAAGAGAGGCAGCTTGCTTCTCACCCAGACACAGACACGAGGGTAGATGTTTTTCATTTGGATAAAGCCATAAAATTTGTGCCCAAATTCCTAGAGAAAGATCCAGACCAGTTTTTTCTGTTATTTGAAAGTACGGCCAAATCCCAAATTTGGCCGGAAAAGGAATGGGCGACATTAGCAAGAACCCTATTAATTGGTAAAGGGTTACAGGCTGTTAGTTCTTCAGAGGGATCGGCCTTTTCTGATTATCATAAGCTGAAAGAGGTAGTTTTACTGATTTATCAAATGTTGCCAGAAAGGTACCGGCAGAAATTTAGAGGACTAAAGTTTCAGTCAGGGCAGTCTTTGGTGGACTATTGTAAGGAGAAGATGTCACTTTTAAATAGGTGGTGTCGCTCAAAGGGGGTGGTAGGCAATTATGAAGGTGTAATTACCTTAATTTTGTTAGAGGATCTTTTGAGAAATGTTCCTCCTGACCTTAAGGCATATCTTGAGGAGAAGGATCTTGATGATTTTAATAATGCTTTAGAGCTGGGTGACAGATTTTTAGCTAACCAAAAATTTGGTAGTAGTTACCACACCCCACATACTAATAATGGTAAGTTTTCTCCACCCACCAATAGGAATAAGAAATTTCAAAAGTTTAAGCCACCCATTTATCAGCCTAATAGCCACCAGAGTTTTAATAAGCCTAATTTTCTGGTACCCACTCGAGGAGGTTTTAAGTCAGCTGTCACAGGTCCAGGACTACAAGGAACAGGTGGGACGAGCCCAGTTCCCCAGAGTCAAGGGATCCAACCTAGGTCAAATGGGCAGGGGGCCTTTAAACCCTATTACTGTACTTATTGTCATAAACAGGGCCATCTGCAGCCGTATTGCAAGAAGATGCGTAGAGATCAGGCGCTTGCTGGAGTTTCTCAGGTAGATACACCAGGTACCCACACGGTAGCTAATATTGAAGCACCACCTCCGGGTATTTCAGGTAACTCAGCAGTTTTGGACCCTCGGATGAAGGTTTTTACAAACAAGTCCACCATGGCCTTACACCAAAATGAAGGTGTTATGTCTTTGAGGGACACTGGTAGCACATACACCTTGCTTCGTAGGGGCATACTACCAGTGTTGGATGACACATACACTGGGTTGGACGTTTTGCTCGAAGGAATTACCAGATTCACTGTCAAGACTCCAGTGCACAGGTTATGGGTGGAGTCTGCATACCAGTGTGGTTACTTAGCTGTAGGTATCACAGAGGATATACCTTGTGCAGGTGTTGACTTACTCTTAGGCAATAATGTCATGGGTTGTCTTGAAAGTGAGGAACCTCTGGTTTGGAGGGACCCAGCCTCACAGAGTTGGGAGGAAAAAGCTAGGGCTACCTTGCCCGGTGTGTGCAGTAACCAGGAAAATGTCAAAAGATAAGAGGGCAGTCTCTCTGTGACTCTTTAGATCCTGGGGATGATTTGGGTTTGGGAAATCTATCCTCGAGCCTAGCCTGCAGTTGGCTCAGGGTTGTGATGAACCATCCCAGGCAGGACCCTGTTTGAGTGGGGGTCTTGGAGCTGGTATAGAGGGGGGGGCGACTCCTACGCGAGAGCAGCTGATCGAGGCCCGGGGGTGTGACGACACCCTAAAAGCTATTCGGTCATCTGCTGTTACCGAGGAAGGGGCCTCTCAACTAACTAAATGTTTCTTTTTTGCAGACGGCATTTTGATGCGAAAGACCCTATTGGATGCGACATCTAATGATGGAGCAAGGCAGACACTTTACCAAGTGGTGGTGCCGGAACCATTTAGGTATCAGGTTTTGTGTTCGGCCCACGATGTTCCCATGGGGGGTGGACATTTAGGTGTTAAAAAGACTATGGCAAGATTTCTAAACATTTTTACTGGCCCCAGGTATGGGAATCAGTGGGTAAGTATGTAGAATCATGCTCAGTTTGCCAAAGGGTAGGAAAACCTAATCAGGGAATTAAACCTGCCCCACTTAACCCTATTACAGTAGCCGGAGAACCTTTTAGCAGGTTGGTGGTGGATTGTGTGGGACCACTACCCAGGACCAAGATGAGAAACCAGTACTTACTTACTATTATTTGCTCCTCTACCAGGTTTCTGGAGGCCATTCCACTACGTAAAATTACAACACGCATGGTCTTGAGAGCATTGGTGAAATTTTTTACACAGGTCGGGATCCCTACGGAAATTCAAACAGATCAGGGGTCAAATTTTACATCTAAACATTTTCGCATGGTTTTGGGGGAGTTTAATATTAAAATAACGACCTCCACCGCCTATCACCCAGAGAGTCAAGGGGTTGTGGAGCGGTTTCACCAGTCTCTCAAAAGAATGCTGCAGGCTTATTGTGCCCAGTACCAGAAAGACTGGGATGAGGGTATCCCCCTCCTTTTATTTGCCCTGCGGGACAGCACTCAGGACTCATTACGCTATAGTCCCTTTGAACTGATCTATGGTCACCAAGTACTGGGATCGCTGACGATTTTGAAGGATTACTGGCATGGTGAGGATTGTAAGGCTGCCCCCTTGGAGGATTTTCTCGCTTTCAGAGACCGTTTGGCTCACATGAAGCATCTGGCGGCTGAGAACCTGCACATTAGCCAAACCAAGATGAAGAAACAATTTGACTGCAAGGTCGTGCCTCGTACCTTTGAAGTGGGAGAGGAGGTACTAGCATTGGAGCCGGTGCCTGGTATTGCCTTAAAAGCAAAGTTCAGTGGGCTGTGCAAGGTAGTGGAAAAGATCACAGATCAAAATTACAGAATTCACACACCTGGGCGATGGAAGTCTGAACAGGTGGTACATATAAACAGGCTGAAAAGGTACCACCAAAGAGGTGTGGCATGTGTAAATATAGTAGGTGACCCAGGGGTGGACACTGATGCGCAGGGGGCCACAGATGTACATCTTAGTAACAGGGCATTGTTAATAGATCCTTCACGATGTATGTTAGGTCTTAGTAAGGAAAGGGTTGCTGAGATGGTTCAGCTTCTCCGGAATTTTGAGGATTTGTTTGGGGATATCTCTCGTGTAAGCAAGCTAAAGCCCCATGATATAGATGTAAGGGAAGCTGAACCAATTTGGCAGGTCCCTTACAGAATGAACATACAATTGAGAAAAAGTATGGAGAAGTAGGTGAAATTTCTACTTGGCAATGATTTAATAATACCAAGCGAGAGTGAGTGGGCATCCCCCTGTTTGATGGTTCCCAAACCAGATGGCACCATGAGAATGTGCACTGACTACCATAAGGTTAATTTAATAACTAAGGTCGATTGTTTTCCTCTTCCTAGAATGGATGATGTCATTGATGCAGTGGGGGGAGCTAAATATGTAAGTAAGTTAGACCTGTTGAAGGGTTATTACCAGATACCTTTAACCCCACGTGCCAGTGACATCTCTGCTTTTGTAACGCCAGATGGGCTTTTTCAGTACAAAGTTCTTCCCTTTGGGCTTCGTAATGCACCCTCCTGTTTTCAACGCAGAATGCAGGAAGTTATACGTGGCCTAAAGGGCGTGAGGTGTTATATTGATGACCTGGTTATTTTTAGCGACTGTTGGACAGAGCATGTGAGGCAGCTTAGAGAGCTTTTCTCTAGGCTCGCTGGTGCTCAGCTCACAGTTAATTTGGCAAAGAGTGTTTTCGGGCAAGCCCAGGTAACTTTTCTAGGACATGTTATTGGCCAGGGGAAGGTGGCCCCAGTGAATGCCAAGGTGGAGGCTATAGACAATTATCCTGTCCCAAAGACCCGGAAGGAGGTTATGCGTTTTGTGGGCATGGTAACATTTTATAGAAAGTTCTGTCCAAATTTGTCAAAGGTGATCTCTCCACTCACTGACCTGACTAGCCCCAAGCATACATTTGTGTGGGATATGAAGTGTCAGAGGGAATTTGAACATGTAAAAGCTTTGCTTACAAGTGCTCCTGTGCTGGCTAGTCCTAATTTCACATTGCCATTTTCTCTACAAGTAGATGCCAGTGATACTGGTGTTGGGGCTGTGTTACTGCAAGAAGTAGCGGGACAATTATTGCCAGTCAGCTACTTTTCGGCAAAACTGAAGAAACACCAGCAGCACTATGCCACCATAGAAAAGGAGGCTCTTGCTTTAGTGTTGGCAGTGCAACATTTTGAGGTGTATATATCATCATTAGTTCACCCTATAACTGTGTATAGTGACCATAATCCTTTATGTTTCCTTCACTTAATGAGGAACCACAATCAGAGACTTACAAGGTGGGCCTTGTTTCTCCAACCTCTTAATCTTGTGATTCATTATGTGAAGGGAGCGGAGAATGTGGTTGCTGATGCCTTGTCTCGTGTTTAAAGTGCACGATGTAGTGTATAGATCACTTATCTGATCTTATTTTGCAGTGATTTGAGGTAGACAAGTAGATGGAACCTTGGACTGCCCAAAGGAGAAGGGCAGGTCAAGCTGGAGTTGGAGGTATCAGGATTCTCTAGTGTGTGTTTTTTGGGGGTAGTCACATCAGGTGCCATGCCTAGGTAAGGTATGCTACGTTTCTTAGGTGTTGGCTGGGATACCTCGCCTCTGTTTTATGTTGGTATAGGGACTGTTGGACCTAACGTTTTAGTGAATGTGGGGCTGGCGGTGATGCCCTCCACTGTTGGGTCATGTCTCTTGATCCGAGGTCTTTTGGTTCTCCAGGACTCTTTTAAATTTTTCCTTTTTGGATCACCGCTGGGGTGACTCCAGGGTCCTTGGAATGACATATGTAGGTGTCGGCCTGGGAGGTCCACCTTTTGGGGGTCTTCAGTGATGACTCCAGAGTTTTACGGCCACAGTCCCACCAACAAAATTATGTGACTAACCACCTGTTGTTTTTGGAGCCTGATATTTTTCCCTCTCCTGTGCTTTCCTGATTCTCACAGAGGTGTGTCATGTGGGACCAGTTTCGTTTACTAAAAATTGCTCTGAGATGGGAGTGATAATGTGATGTTGCTTTCTAAGTAGAATTTAACATGTAAAATCTGTTTTCCTTTTCTTTGAACTCCTGGAAAATGTACTTACTGTTTAAAAGTTTTTTTTGGTGGCACATACAGTTTGGTCTGCCTTGCAACATACTGAACTTTGGTGTTACTTCATAAAACGGCATTCCTCAGGGGCACTTTTGTACAAAGTTAACTTGCTCGTTTATAAGTTTGCTTGATGTAATTTAGGTAAAATGCATCAACGCCAGTGCCTGGCCAGCGCTGTGTTGTGATGGTGCCTTTTCCTAACACAGTTGTCTAAGAGTGTGACTGTGGGCTCGTTTGGCATAGAACTTGATCACTTTTATGTTCGGCGAGTTTCACATGTCTGCAATCTAGTACCTCAGTTTGTTAATATTGCATATTTGTAGTACCAAAAGACCGTGATTGTATGGTGGTCATTCCCCAGTTATCATTTTGCCCGTTGCCTCAGACCTTAATGTGGGGTTTATTTTCTTTCTTTTTCCTTTTGCCTAGCGGTGTCCGTAGGGACCCCGCTAGCAGAGTGAGACCTATGGTCTGGGGGTGGGGGTGTTATGCAGGGTTCTGCATGACATTGTAATGTACATATAGTGGAGAAGTGTGCCATAATAGTATGAATGTTATAATTGTAAAGAATAATTTTATAATTCATAATGTGCATTTGGGGGTACTGTAAAGTAGGTTAAACTATAATTATAAAGAAATCCTGCTAGAGATTTATTTTCCAACTATGTTTGGGTACGCTGGGTAAGCGTGGCTTGGGGCAGTCACGGGGAGTCAGCATGGTGTGGAGGCTGGCGTCGGAGATGCTGTGTATTTAAGCTAAGTTTGTAGTTGTGTACTCCTTTTGTTTAGCTAACCCAAGCCATAGGCTCTTCTATGGCTTACCTGTATGTTCACCCAGGCTCTGACATGGTCAGGGTGCTGTGGGAGGAGTGAGGAAATAAGAAATGAGGTTGGGAGTGGAGTAGAGTCGGCCTGGCGCTGACTAGGCCTAGTGGTTATGGTGGCTGGACCTCCAGCCAGCTGTTTCTTGTGTACCCTCATTTGGGCGTTTAGGATTAAGGTGTTTCTAGAGAGTGTATATAGTGTTATGTTGAATAAATAGATATATTTTCCTAACTGGGATTTTTGCCTAACCCTCTGTTAACCAACCCATTGAAGTAACACATACTGGTTTAGCGCTTTCTGTTTTGACTGGGATAGCCCTGGGTGGCCTGTTTATGCTTGAGATGTGTGTAACTTTTACCTTTGCCCTTAGACAAAGCTCAAGCCCCCAGGTATCCCACATTTCTGCATAACAGTTCCTGAAAATGTGAGAAAATTGAACTAATGTTAAGTGATGAATAGTTCACCTGCAGCGAACCTCTGCCACCCCCCAGTGTGGAGAAATTTTCTCCAAGAGGGGGGTATCAGCCCCCTTCAGCACCTTTCAGCCCCTTTTAGCCCCTTTCAGCCCCTTTCAGCCCTGAGGGGCCCAGCCCTCTCAGAAGGGGCAAGCATCTTATTTACTGCTAAAGCAAGTAATTGATCCCATATGCAGTACGAGTACATGACATGGTCAAGCGACCGACGCTCCTTACAAAGTCCAGGGTTGCAAAGTGTAGTTTAATAAAAGACAGTCCATCTCTTACTTTAACAGGAAAATTAAGGCAAATCCTGTTCCTACTTTATTAGCATGGTAAAAATAGTGGACATTGTTGTCTATGCTTAAGACAGCAAGAATCAAGCTTTCTGCTTTGCTTCATGGAGGAAATTTGGCAAGGAAGCAAAAAGTACTTGGAGTGGCGTAGGACGCTGTGAGGTCAGATTACTTTTGACTCTACTGAAAGTCACACTGATGCCAGGATAACCAACAAAGAACACTGATCCATGCGTTAGTGTGAACAAAGTGTCTCACAAAACACGATAAACACTTACAGAGAAGTGTGATCAACTTCTTTAGTGATATGGTGTGAACAATTATTGATGAACAGCGTAACAATGAGTGTTGTGATCCAACAGAGTGTACTGCAACATTCTTCAAAGAACACTATTCTTCAATCAACTCATCGGATATCCGGGCATAACTACAGGTCAAATACATTTACCCAGGTAAGTGTTCTAACTCGTGATGTACTACTATTGACTGCGCAGTTGAGTCTAAGTTACGAGTTATTCACTTATCATAAGCCCCAGTGATAAGCAGAGTTTTGAATCCACACAAGTACGTATGTCAGCCATCAGTGAATGAAATATGCTGACATAACACCCCCTAGGGGTAATTTATTATCATACATAATATAATCTTTTTCAGCCCATTAAGAAGTGGATGACAGCTTCTCAAAACCTCGTCTGTAGGGACGGCTGTGTGGACGATGAGCTGTCTTATCAGCTAAGTACTCCTACTCCCTATATTTAATCTTTAAGCTTAGCACCTGCACTATCATTCGAGCACTTACACTATCATTCGAGCACCTGCACTATCATTCGAGCCCCTGCACTGTCATTCGAGCACCTGGACTATCATTCGAGCACCTGCACTATCATTCGAGCACCTGTGCTATCATTCGAGCACCTGCACTACCAGTCGAGCACCTGCACTATCATTCAAGCATCTACACTATCATTCGAGCATCTGCACTATCATTCGAGCACCTGCACTAACATTCGAGTACCTGCACTATCATTCGAGCACCTGTGCTATCATTCGAGTAACTGCACTATCATTCGAGCACCTGCACTATCATTCGAGCACCTGCACTATCATTCGAGCACCTGCACTATCATTCGAGAATCTGAGCTATCATTCTAGCACCTGCACTATCTGTCAGCATATTTGCTGATCCCCTGTATATGTATATGTTATCTGAGTATCATAGTACCATCCATATGTTTTACATACACGATCCCTTGCTAGGCCCAGTGCCTAGTTTGTGTGATGTCACGTGATGCTGCATGAGTGCGTGGGATGGGCTGCATCGATCTCAGTTCCCATTAGACCTACCAAGCAGCAACAGGCAGGCTGGGTCTCCCTCTCACACTCTGCTAATACATGTGTTAACATCCAACGACTGTGTTTAACTCCAACCATCAAATCTCCAGGACCCCTCACAACAATTGGAGCCAGCAGTGTGGGCGTATAATTGTTAATTACGTGGATGTATGGAGATTTCTTTCTACCAGCACGACGGACATTTTGTGTCGCCAGCAGGCCTAGCCTAGCAGCCAGCTACCCTGAGCAAGCATCCACCAGCCTGTTTGCTTCCTGCTTACGGGTCAGTCCTTGTGTCTTCTCTGCTTATTTGCATTACTTCCGAGGGGTTGACCCGGGTTTGCAAATTAAGCCAAGCCACCAAGCTAGTTTGTGGGGGGGGGGGGGGGAGTTTAACCCTATACCATCCAGCTTTACCTGCTAGCCAGCTTTCCACCCATGCTGTGCTCATCGTTACAAGTTCTCAAGCCAGTCTGTGTGATGGGTTAAGCCAGCCAAGCCAGCCAGCCAGCTAACCCAGGTGACTAACCCAGTACTCAAGCCTTCACCGTCACTTTGTGCTTCCAGTTCAAGCTGTTCTGTGTGTTTTACCATCCCTGTGGTGTTGTGGTATTTTGTGGGTTTTTAAGCCAGCCGGCTTAGAATATTTTCGTGCCTAAAGCGGGTGTCCACAGAGTGGCTTACGCTGCTTATCCCATCCCGGAGGCCCAGTCACCACGTGGTGTTCCACCGTGCTGCCTTGCTCACCCACACCCACCTCTGTTTTTTTTTTTTGTACCCTTATAACGGGTCCCAGCACTTTATTTTATGGAGCACATAAGGGGTCAAGAAGCAAGATTGTTCCTTCGACCCTGTGCGCCTACGTAAAAGCCTCCTGTGTGAGTCTATCATCAATTTAAGCACAAATTCAACGTGTTTGAGAGTAGTGAAGTGCTGCACCAGCTGCAGCCAACCTTCCTCCACCTCCCACACTTCTCATTCTCTACCAACGCCACTACAGTGATAACATTTTTATAGACATTTGTGAGTGTTGAGACTTTTTTTGTTTTTTCTCTTCCAGTGATTTCTTAGTGACATTCAGTGACTCTTGATTAGACTGTTCATTACATTCTTGTTTGCAATATTTTTTTTCTTCTTTCTTCAGTGTTAATTTTTGTGCTTTATTTTTGTCTGTAGTGTTGTGTTCATTTTTTTTATATACGTGAAGTAAGTATTTTTCAGTTTTTCCTTGTTTTGTGCAATATATAAGCAGTATAAACTTGTGTTTACACTTCATAAATTATCTTGTGTTCACAGTATTGTGTTCCTTGCCTAGTAATTTATACAGTGAAGTAATTCAGTAACTTGTTATCTTATATTCTGCATCGCAATTCAGTGTTGTTTCAGTTATTTTTTTTTCTCCCAGCATTTGTTTCCTCCCTGAATTTTTTTTTATTCATTCATTTGCCTTTTTTTCTGTGTGTTGAACATTCTTGTGTTATTTTCATTTAGCCAGTTTCTAATTTGTCTTATCTCCACAGACATTAGTGCCATTATTTTGTTTGAAGCAAGACAATTATTTTCCAATTTTTGTCACCCCAAGCTTCATTGCAAGAAAATTCTCATAGTATTGTGCATATATTGAAGTGTTTTGTTCCTGCCTTATTGTGAGTGTTAACCTTTCTTTGTTTTGCATTTTTGTCTTTATTATTTTTCATATTTCATTGAACAAATTCACTCTTAGTGCAATTTTTACCTTCTTTTTTAAAGCAAATTATCTTTTGCTTGTTCAGTAAGTGTTTGCTTAAGCTGCAATTAAAAGTTAAAGTGTTCAGTCAGTTCATTCCTTGATAATTTTTTATTGTTTTTGTAAACGGCATTTTCTAGTGTGTGCAATTTGTTTTATTATTGCAGTATTGATTCATTTGCAATGATTCTTGTGTAAATATTGTGCTGCCATTAATTTTTTTCTTTCAGAAATTTTTTATGTAGTGTTGTGTTGTGCAGTACATTTTGATTAGTATTTGTTTTTGCAATATTGCTACAGTTTATTTCAGTGCAATACTCTGTGATTTCAGTTTCACATTCCTTGTTCTGTGCATAATATTTTATTCCTTGTGTGTCATTTTATTTTATTTTTAGTGAATTGCTTTCCCAGTCTATTTTAATTTTGCACAAGATTTATTTATTCCAATTTATCATTTTTTATTAATTTACCATTTCTTGTTGAATTTCTTTATTGAATTGAAAGTAAAGAAAGCTCACTGTGCCATTAATTCAATTTAAAGTAAATTCGAGTAAATTTGACTAGAGTAAAGTAAAATTTTTCTTGATTTTCAAAGTGTTGCTTATCCAGCTGAGTGTTTTATGTGAGTTTCCCTTGCTCTACAGTGTGACTTATTTTTTTTTCCTTTACTTATGCAGAATAGTTAAGCATTTTCTCCCATTTCAGCTTATTGTGTTATTCTCTCTATTTTTCTTGCCTTTATGTCCTTAAGTAAGTTCCTTGAGATGTCTCAGTCACTTTTGTTTGCTCACTTAGTGTATCATACCAGTCAAAGTCAATATGAATCAGTGCACAGTACCAATATTCCATTACTGATTGAAAGACATTACCTAGCCCTTGAACAGTGTGTTTGTTGTCACAGCTTGTATTTGAGATTTGTTAAAGTGCTGCGGAATGTGAAGCTCGAAGTAAGTCCCTATAGATCCGTGCATTGCTTATTAACGTAGCCGAGCGGTCAGGCACTAGTAACTCTGTCACTCCCATCTGTGTTCCACCTACACCTTCAGACATGCAGGATAGTGTTCAGTTACCTCAAGTGTCCGAGGACGCTCAGATTGCCTTGAGTGCTCAGCGTATCCCTGCAGTGTCTGCTAGTTCAAGTAGTAGTTTCTCCACAGGGGATGCCTTGTCAGAGAACGATTACTTGAAACTAGTAAACTATCATTCGAGCACCTGCACTATCATTCGAACACCTGCACTATCATTCGAGCACCTGCACTATCATTCGAGCACCTGCACTATCATTCGAACACCTGCACTACCATTCGAACACCTGCACTATCATTCGAGCACATGCACTATCATCTGAACAAAAGCAATAGTGTTGGAGCACCTGCACTATCATTCGAGCACCTGCACTATCATCCGAGCACCTGCACTATCATGCGAGCCCTTGCAATAGTGTTGGAGCACGTGCACTATCATTCGAGCACTTGCAATAGTGTTGGAGCACCTGCACTATCATTCGAGCACTTGAAATAGTGTTGGAGCACCTGCACTATCATTCGAGCACCTGCACCATCATTCGAGCACTTGCAATAGTGTTGGAGCACCTGCACTATTATTCGAGCGCCCGCAATAGTGTTGGAGCACATGCACCATCACTCGAGCACCTGCACTATCATTCGAGCACCCGCAATAGTGTTGGAGCACATGCACTATCACTCGAGCACCTGCACTATCATTCGAGCACCTACGACAGTGTTGGAGCACCTGCACTATCATTCGAGCACATGCAAATAGTGTTGGAGCACCTGCAAAAGTCTTGATGCAACTGGAATATTGTCGGAGCACCTACAATCGTGTTGAGCCATCTACAATAGTGTTGGAGATCCTGCAACATTGCTGGAGCTTTTGTAGTAGTGTTGGAGTCTTGCAGCTGTGTTGGTGAAAAAGGGTATTGTCCTTGAAGATTGTTGTTGTTGTTGTTCTTGTTGTTAATATCTCGGGAAAGTGCTAAACCCATTAGGGTCATACGTAGCATGGCAGATTGGAGGTAAACCAAAGAAAAGAAGACTAGTTCGAATTCCTTGGATCAAAGGTGAGAAGGAGGGGGTTATGCAACACATTTAAGGTATACGGATTTAATCAAAGGAAATGGAGGGTTGCTCCTACTCCCAGGATCAAGAGCCCAGCATTATAAAAAGAAGAGGAGGAAGGGAAAGGATTTATCATACATCCAATTCAGGTTTTCACAGTTTTATTTATAAATCTTCACATCCATAATTGGAATAACAAAAGAAATATCGATTCATCTTTTCAGATATATACAGTTCGTGGTAAAAATTAACCAAGTAAGAAAAATAGGAGAGGCATCCAACAACACATAAGACGATAAAAAACAAGGTTACTGTGGCTATCTGCGCTGAGTAAAGCACTCACTCGAGTATATATATGTATTTATATATACACATAAGTATATAAATATAGGTATTTATAGAAAACATATTTACGAACAGAAACACAAATACTAACACTCTTACACTTGCACATGTACACATATACACAAATAAGTATTTATATATATATATATATATATATATATATATATATATATATATATATATATATATATATATATATATATATATATATATATATTTATATAAATATAAAAAAATACTTATATATGTCGTGCCGAATAGGCAGAACTTGCGATCTTGGCTTAAATAGCAACGTTCATCTTGCCATATAGGACAAGTGAAAATTTGTGTATGCAATAATTTCTCCAAAATCATTCTGAACCTAACGAAAAAAATATATTTCACTGTGTTTGTTTAGTATTAAATTATTGTAAACAAATCTCAAATATATTTAGTTGGGTTAGGATAAAATAAATTGTTCTTGTTATAATAAGGTTAGGTAAGTTTTCTAAGATTCTTTTGGTGCAAAATTATTTTTTTTTTACATTTATATTAATGTAATGAAACGTATAAGAGAAAATTTTAGAAGGGACTTAATTTTAAATGAGTACTTGCTAATTGACCAGTTTTACATATTCGGCACGACATATATATACATATATATATATATATATATATATATATATATATATATATATATATATATATATATATATATATATATATATATATATATATATATATATACAT